>NC_135370.1:163767823-163957823 GCF_049243985.1 Paroedura picta
CTTCATAAAACCTTAGGGAGGGTGGGATGGGATGACCCAGCCTGGGCGGTCATTGTGTCAGAGGACGTTCAATCAGATGCCAGCCCATGAAGAGATATCATTGGGGGAGTCCAGGGTCATCCTACCACTAGACAGACCTTTCTTAGGTTGGCTCAAGGAAATGAGGGAGGGCCAGGATATCATCTTCACATCCAAAGGAGTGGTATAAGGCAGAGAGAGAGGGAACTCAGGGTGAAGCTGAACTCCCATCCTCTCCCTAAACTGAGGCCCTATATTTGGGCTTCCTGAAGAAATGATGGTGGAGGGCATGCCTGGCCAGGACTCCAGCCCACAGAAGTGGGAGCCTGAGCTTATTACTAGGGTTACCAACATTCAGGTAGTGGCTGGATCCAGGCAATAGAGGTCAGTTCCCCTGGAGAAAATGGCCACTATGATATGTGAACACTGGGGCATTATACCTCACCAAGGTCTCTCCCCTCCTCTTTCTGCCCCCCCCCCCCATCCCTGGGATTTTCCAAACCTGGAGCTGCAAGAGAACTAAATTTTTCAAAAGAAAGAAAAAAGATTTAGAATCACTGAATATTTCTAAAAAGAGTTAATTTTAGGGAAGGGGGGAGAGTCATCCCCTTGCCCATAGTAACACTACTCTTCAGTACCCAGACAGAAGAGAACATGCAGCAAGGATACAGGATACAGACCCACGATTCCCTATAAATTTCCCACCCAGGTTTGCCTGTTTTCAACTCTCGACACACGTGCCTGGGTTAGTGTGCAATCTGTCATTTCTGTAACAAGGTACTTTGAGGACATCAGCCTCAGAGATGCTGATAAACACCAGTTTTTCAAAGCCCAAAAATATAATGTAAAAAAAAAACACACAGAAGTTGCAGCAAACCAAAAAATCTGATCAGATGCTCTCTATTGATAAACATGAGGACAGTCCAACTGTCTGGAGTTTGTTTTGTAGCAGCTTGGAAAGAGTGAGTTTCAATGCTGAAGATAAGCCTAAAGATTATATATGTATGATCCACTAGGGGTGTGCAAAAAATATTGGTATTTTTCAAGTTCGGGCACACTGAACCTGTCCAGGTTGTGCAAGGTGATGGTACCGCTTTACTCTGCTCTGGTGAGTCCTCAGTTACAGTATTGTGTTCAGTTTTGGGAGCCTCAACTGCTGAAGAATAGAGACAGACTGGGACACATCCAGAGAAAGTCAACAAGAACAGTGAGAAGTCCAGAGGCCAAGATGTAGATGTAGAAGAAGAGTTGGTTCTTATATGCCACTTTTCTCTACCCAAAGGAGGCTCAAAGGGGCTTACATTCACCTTCCCTTTCCTCTCCCCACAACAGACACCCTGTGAGGTGGGTGAGGCTGGGAGAACCCTGATATCACTGCTAGGTCAGAACAGTTTTATCAGTGCTGTGGCTAGTCCAAGGTTACCCAGCTAGCTGCATGTGGGGGAGTGCAGAATCAAACCCGGCATACCAGATTAGAAGTCCACACTCCTAACCACTAAACCAAGCTGTCTCTACACTACACCAAACTGAGGAAAGGTTGAGAGAGCTTGGTCTGTTTAGCCTGGAGAGAAGACAGCTAAGAAGTGATCTGATACTCCTGTTCAAATACTTGAAGGGCTGTCATGTAAAGGATGATGAAGAAGAGTTGGTTTTTACATGCCACTTTTCTCTATCTGGAGTCTCAAAGTGGCTTACATTCACCTTCCCTTTCCTCTCCCCACGACAGACGCGCTGTGAGGTGGGTGAGGCTGAGAGAGCCCTGATATCACTGCTCAGTCAGAACAGCTTCATCAGTGCTGTGGTGAGCCCAAGGTCACCCAGCTGGCTGCATGTGGGGGAACGCAGAATCAAACCCGGCTCGCCAGATTAGAAGTTGGCACACCTAACCACACAGAGACCCCGATGCAAACCACTACACCATATTGACTGCCGTAATGAATGCCTTGTTTGCAAACATTACATAAGGGCTCTCAGGGTCACAATTGCAGCCCACTTTAGAGACGTTATTATCAGGTTGAACTTGGCAGAGTTATAGAGTTTTATATAGTGGGGTATAGTGCCATAGAGACCACCTCCCAAGCAGCTATTTTCTCCAGAGGAACTGATCTCTGTAGTCTGGAGATCATTTGTATTCCTGGGAGCTATTCAGGTCCCACTTGGAGGAGCAGTAAAATAAGAGAAGGAGCCCCATAGCACTGTAAAGACAAGCATAATGTATTCCAGTATAAGTTTCAAGAATGAGAATTCACTTCACCAGTGGCAAAGCTTGAGCTCTGTCTCAGGAAAACATATGCTGGAATAAATGCTCTGAAGGTTGGATCCAGCCAACTTTTCTGCTGAGGAGCGGGGCGGAAGTAAGGGGTCCCTTTTGGCTACTGGAAAAGGCTTTTCTGGGGATCGTGGGCCTACATGATGAAAAGCCATGTGAGCAGGGACCGTAGTAAAAGGATAGTTCGGCAAGAGTGAGTTTAAAAAGCTATCTGGATCCAACCCACTCGTCTTCAAAGTGCCAGATTTCTGTTTTCTTTTCCTACAAGGTAAAGATTTCTTTGAGATGCTGGTTTCCTTTCCATGACACATTCACGTGGTTTAAAAAGTTGCAAAATTATTTTTTGGCAGGCATGCTTACCTGTTCCAAGGATCAAACCACTGTTTTATCTCTCAGCTCCTGGGTTGCCACAAGAAGCGATCGGCTGTCCTGTTTTTCCTGCTGCAATGGTCAGATGTGAATGGGAAGACTGAACAAAAGGTAGCCTTTTCATCTTTACCTGTGGTAATACTATCTTCCCTTAATTAAAAGAATCCTCACCTTCCCGTGTGAGATAATGATGGGCTTCAGTTCAAGCCAACGTTATTTTCAGTTTTTCTCCCCCCCCCTCCCTTCTTAAATTACTTCACCAAAGTGAAGGCCCAGAAATGAAATCAACACCCATTTCTGAGAGGAACTAAACACATCCTTTGACATTTAAAAATGTCAGACACTTTTGGTTCGAAGATACACATCTATGTAGAGAATTATTGAACAATATTGAACGTATTTTTAGATCAGTATTAAGGATGAATGTTTAGACTTAGCTAATGACTGTTTATTTCTTGGAACTCTTAAGCTCAGCGTGCTGTAAAAATTCAGGTCCTGAGGAATTGAGGTCACTGGAAGTTTGAAGCCAATGCACCTCTCTCAATGAAGCAGAAAGAGAAGGTCAAAAATGCACTAGTCTCTGTGTGACAGATGACATGGGATTGTCATTTCTTGTGGAAAATTCCTCATGATTATATCAGTGAGTCACATAATGTGAGGGATTCATGTGAGTTATGGGCCTTGATGTGCAGTCCATGTGTAGGGTGCTTATTGACTGATTTAGGGAGCTCACCGTAGGCCATGGACCAACTCTGGGAGCTGAACTCTAAATAGCAAGAGGATTTATGACTGAACACCAACACAGACCTGGTCTTGATGAGGATGGAGCAGGGGAATGCTCATGGCCTAGCCAAACGAGAGCCTTCCCTATCTAACACTGAGGGGAGGGCATGCTCATTTCCTTTCATGAACCAAAAGCCCTGCCTCAGTTTTCAGCCCATAAAATAATGCCTCCTATACACACAAGAGACTGCAGATGTCCCTTACTACTCACTAGTTATGCTGGAGGACAGACCAGAAGATCCAGGAATACTGCGGAGCACTACGTTCCAAACACTGAGTGCACTTTAAGGTGATACTTCTGATCCAGGGAAGGCTAGGAATACCAGGATTCTCAGGCTCTGTGCAAGTATAAAGGAGGCCAGTGACTCAAATCACCATTACTGCTGGAGCAACTTGTCTACATGGGAGCTGTCTGAGGTCCTGAACCCTCTGAGGAGGAAATCCAGCACCCTACTATTCAGGTAGATAATCATCATCCCGTTGGCTGGGTCAGTGCCCAAACAGAGTCATTCTTTCCCAGTGTCTCTAACTTGCACATACCCAACTCAGCTTAACTATTTTTATTTACCTGATTGCTGATAGCATTGACAATGAAACCTGCAAATCAGGTGATTCAAAGCAGTAGAACATCCAAGGTATTGTCTTATAAGAAACACATATTAAAAAGTGGGAATAGGAGCTTCAAAGGTAGCTTGAGGGTACAAGTTGTATGTTGATGACAGCAATGAAGGCAGATCAGAAGATGACAGCAACGAGGGCAGATCTTCTGAAAAGATGCAGCTTGCCACTTGGTTTCTCTTCTAGAGGTAGTTTTATGGACCCTATGTCAGCAGATGTAGAAAATTGCCTGGCCAAATGAATCTTCGTCCTTGTCTCAGATTGCTCAACAGCTATGTAAAAGTAACCAAACACACACACCACAGCCTCCCATGAGAAGTGCCTAAGACATGGGAAAACATCATGCTGCTAACATTGGTCAGATCATTTAGACTATTTCCCAGAGGCTCCACAGTACCAGTTAGAAACCTGAGACAGGAGGCCAAGGGTTTGTGACACTTAATTGCATCCCCCAAGACTGTGGGTTGGTTCTGCAGTTTTTCTCACATGAGACCATTGCCTTCTGTCCACCAGGCTCCTATATTTGCTACCTAATTCCCTTGGGGTGTCAAGCCCTAAAGGCCATTTGGTTGCTGCATTACTCCCCTTTCATCAAAATCCATGACCAGTCTGCAGACTGATTGAGAATCCAGAGACGTTATTACATCTGAAACTGATTTTGTTCCATTAATGTCAACCAGCCCTGAAAGAAGTTCAGGGTCTTTGATTTGTGGATTGGGTGGTTGCTGGAGGATTTATTAATGTGGTAACTTTTCAAACCCCTAGGTATTTATTGCAGGTCAGATAGATAGGTGTGGATCTTGAACCTTACTGCCATTTACACCACCACTCTTCATCCCTGGCAGGGGAGTTCCTCCATTTCACAGCCCTTCCAACCGGCACTAGATGCTTTTTGACTAGTTGAAAGATAATATACATGCAGGACTGTAAGCTCATAGTGTCAGAGAAACCTGCTCCACAATGGAGGATCTTCCACACAATGGAAAAATGGGATAGCACAAGTGGATCCAAGGATCTGGGCTTTAGATTCCCAAACAAAACAGTCAGCACTACCCTCTGCCATCCACATGAATAATGCCAGTGCTAAGAAGAAGAGTTGCTATTTTTTACCCCACCTTTTACAACCCAGAGGAGTCTCAAAACAGCTTACAATTGCCTACTCTTCCTCTCCTCACAACAGACACCCTGTGAGGTAGGTGAGCCCGAGAAAGCTCTGAGAGAACTGACTGGCCCATGGTCATCCAGATGGCTGCATGTGCAGGAGAAGAGAATCAAACCTGGTTCTCCAGATTAGAGGCTGCTGCTCAACTGCTACACCATTCTGGCTCTCAGTATGTGTGCTATGTTCATTTATGGTGGGCTTCAAATAGTTACCCCAAGGAGCAAACATTAAAGCAGGAGTAGTCAAATTGCGGCCCTCCAGATGTCCATGGAGGGAGGGGCTCATGGGAATTGTAGTCCATGGATATCTGGAGGGCTGCAGTTTGACTACCCCTGTGTTAAAGGATGCTTCTTCCATCACAGCTTCCAGTCCTTGAATGACAGAGGTAAACTCGTGAAGTTGCCTCCTGTTGGATCAGGGCATGGGTGCATCAAGATCAGCATTGTCTGCTCTGACTGGCAGCATCTCTCTCATATCAAGGTCTTTCACATTACTCAACTCTTTTAAGTAGTCTGTTCTGTGCACATAGATTGAAATTGATGCATAGAGTCTACATTTGACCTGGGTGTAGTCTGCACGGGGCTTTTTACCCACTCCCAGTTTGAATAAATCACTACTGTCTACACTGAATTAAATTTCCATTTTGATTTTGGGCACTTTAAATTTTCCCTCTGCTACATGCATGATTGATCCGGTGTGACCCTGCCTATCCAGAAGTGGATATAATCCTTGATATTTGAAAAACTGGTGTCAGTAAGTCTGCAGGTTTCTGCTTTTTGCGAATGAATTCCTTTCTCTGTTCCTGGTAGCAAAGCAGGAATTGGCCAGGACATCAGTTCCTGGTTCCCAGTTGCAAGACTTGTCTTAAAGTGACTGCTCTCCAGAAGCCCTAACTTCTCTCATCAAAGATTTGCCTCTTTGATTTATTCCCCCTCCTCTGCTGTCTCCAACCCTCTCCCCCACCCCCCCACCCCCGTTCAAGAAAATAAAGAGACTCCTGCTGCGCTTGGTTCCCCTCCCTGCTCTGAGCTTCCCCAATTGAGTGCAGAACACTTTCCATTTCAATTGGGGGGGATAGAGGAAGATCCAAGTTCAAATTGATCTGACTTCAACAGGATCCACAATGAAAAAAACAAATTAAGTGCAGAATCAGCCCTGGTGTACATATTGAGGTTTATCTTTGTGTAATTGGCAAGCCCCCTCCCCCCGTGTGTACATATGTAAGCACTTTGAAATAGATTCCAGAGAATTTGCGTAAACTGTCAGACTTTGCAATCACAATCCTGTTGCTTCAGTCTCTGTCCTGGAGACCATCACTCTACTCAGCACACTTTAATGGCTTCTCCCAACCTAAGGATAGAGCCACTAAAGTTGTATGAAGAAACCTGAAGCTGGAGGAAGACTTCAAAACTGAAGAAGGGTTGGAGCCTCCTAACATATGCATGCTAAGAGCTTGAATATACACGAGGCTCATGTTCCAGCATAGTGTAGGTCAGTGATCCCCAACCTTTTTATCACTGGGGACTGGTCAACGCTTGACAATTTTACTGAGGCCCGGGGGGGGGGGGAGACTTTTGCCAAGGGACGTCGCCGCCGCCTGAGCCCCTGCTCCACTTGCTTTTCCGCCAGTGCCCCTGACTTCCCATCGCCCGCTGGGAGGTGCTGCCAGTAGCCAGCAGCAGCTGTGCAGTGCCATGCCAAGGGTGGCTGCTGGAGAATACCAAAGGTGAGCTGGCAGCAGAGTGGCAGGCAGCCCCCGAGGCAGCAGCCGGGGAGGAGGATGAGGAGGAGCCATGGCCCGGTACCGACTGATCCATGGACCGGTCTCGGTCCCCGGACTGGGGGTTGGGGACCACTGGTGTAGGTGGTAAAGAATGGAATACTCTAATATGGAGAACCAGGTTTAATCCCCCATGCCTGCACACTGTGCTGGGTGACAGTTCTCTTAGAAGTCTCTCAGTCCCACCTAGCGCACAAAGTATCTGTTGTGGGGAGAGGAAGGGAAAGATTATTGTAAGCCACTTTGAGACTCCTTAAGGCTTGTTCAAAACCATGGGTTGGATCCAGCCAGTTATTATCATTATCATTATCATTGTTGTTGTTGTTGTTATTATTATTATTTCAATTTATTACCCGCCACTCTCACATGGCTCACGGGTTACAATAGTCTGAATGAAATCCCAGTAAAAAAACCCATTAAAACCCCCAGACATAAAATAACACAGATCTAGCTAATCACAATAACAAAAAAGGAGATACAGTAGAAAAAAACTAACTTGAATCACTGTCATTCCCCAATACAAATCTCATAGAGGGGGGTGGAAAGAGGGGCACAGATGGAACCCACAAGCCGCCATTCACACCACTCTATCCTGGAAGGGGGGCCATACAGATTTTCCTTGCCATGCCAGCCTCAACCATAGAACTGGTGGAAGAGCTCCGTTTTGCAGGCACTGAGGAATGCCGGAAGCCCCCGCAGGGCCCACAGCTCCTCCAGGAGCTCATTCCACCAGGGAGGGGCCAGGACCAAAAAGGCCCTGGCCCTGATTGAGGCCAGGCTTCCCTGGGGCCAGGAATGACCAGCAAATTAGTGCCTGCAAAGGGTACGGCCCTACGGGGGGCATCTTGAACAGGATCTGGGAAGTAACTGGCAGTCAATGCAGCTGCCTCAGCACTGGCTGGATATGGGCCCTCCAAAGTGTTCCCATGATGACCCTAGCAGCTGCATTTTGAACCAGCTGTAATTTACAGATCAAGCCCAAGGGCAGGCCCATCTACAGCAAGTTACAGAAATCTATTCTGGAGGTGACCATCAAATGGATCACTGTGGTTAGGTGTTTGGAGGACAGGTAGGGCGCTAGTAGCCGAGCCTGGCAAAGATGGAAAAATGCCTGGCTATCTACCCTCTTGATTTGTGCCTCCAGAGTTAATGAGGCATCGATGGTCATCCCCAAATTCCTGGACTGGAGGGCTATCGTAAGTTGCGTCCCTGCCAGGGTGGGTAAACACGATTCCTGATCCTCCCCCTTACCCCCTTACCCCCCAGCTATAAGACCTCCATCTTGGAGGGGTTGAGTTTCAGACAACTCTGATCAAGCCATTCAGCCATGGCTTCCAGACATCTGGCAAATGTATCTGGGGGAGAGTCCAGGCGGCCATCCATGAGGAGATAAAGCTGGGTGTCATCAGCATATTGATGACAGCCCAGCCCAAAACTCTGCCCCAGCTGGGCCAGAGGGTGCATAAAGATGTTGAACAGCTTGGGAGAGAGAACCCAGCTCTGAGGAGTCATTAAGAGCACAATAACTCATCCCCCACAGCTACCCTCTGGATCCGGTTATGGAGAAAGGAGTGTATCCAGCCAAGAGCTGTGCCCTGTATCCCCATCCTGGTGAGGCAGTGTGCCAGCAGTTCATGGTCGACCGTGTCAAATGCGGCTGACAGATCTAACAGAACAAGCAAGGCCGACCCACCTCAATCCAACTGGCGACGGAGGTCATCCATCAAGGTGACCAACACCATTTCAATTCCAGTTATTTCATTCCATCTCACCCAATTTTTTGGCTTTCTGCTATCCACACCTCATATATGACCTTTATACATGCAAGTCCCATAATTCCCACACAGACATTTTATTAGCCAACGGTGACCCATCCTTCCTTTGTCAACAGCAAAAATGCTGGCTGGATCCAACCTCTCCTGTTTCTATTATTCCCCCTTGATAGCGGTGAATACTTGACTTTATACCTTTTTAAAAAAAAGGGGGTATGTGAAAAACCATCACAGGCACAAGGATTTCATCAGACGTTTGTTGCTTAGGGCTTATTTTTGTTTGGTTCTTTCATTTCTGCTTCTAATTGTCGCCACACAAGCTTCTTGTTCTTTAAAGCACGGCACCGTCCTTTGCTCATGCCGGACCCCTTCAGGGGGCCTCAACAGAAGGATATAAATCATTCAGACAAATATTTGGTATGCATTGTGGCTTCCTAAAAAAAACTTGCTACTTTTGACTATTATAAAAATAGCATCTCCCCCCCCCCCCAAAAAAAGGCAATTCTGGCTTGTCATTTCCACAGTGAGATTACTATGCATCAAGAATCAATGGGGAGTCCTTTTACTCACGACAGGTTGGATTGCCTTAAAAAAAAAAAAATTCCTAGAAGGTCAAGCCATCCCCACAGGAATATAAGAAGGTGGTGAATTATAGAAGAAGAAGAGTTGGCTCTTATATGCCGCTTTTCCCTACCTGAAGGAGGCTCAAAGCGCCTTCCCATTCCTCTCCCCACAACAGACACCCTGTGGGGTGGGTGAGGCTGAGAGAGCCCTGATATCACTGCTTAGTCAGAACAGCTTTCTCAGTGCCGTGGCGAGCCCAAGGTCACCCAGCTGGCTGCATGTGGGGGAGCGCAGAATCGAATCTGGCTCGCCAGATTAGAAGTCCGCACTCCTAACCACTACACCAAACTGGCTCTCTTATCCAGGTTGTGAGGACAGTGTCCAGAGTCAAAACTGATCGGTATTATGACAGCCAGCATGGTTTAGTGGTTAGAGCAGGCTGTCTCAACCAGGGTATGATTGCTAATCTCATTCAACTCTTATATCCAAATTCCTTGGTGTAGCCAGCTTAGTGTAGTGGTTAGGAGTGCGGACTCCTAATCTGGCAATCTGGGTTCGATTCTGCATTCCCTCACACGCATCCAGCTGGCTGACCTTGGGCTTGCCATGGCACTGATAAAGCTGTTCTGATTGAGCAGTAATATCAAGGCTCTCTCAGCCTCACCTACCTCACTGGGTGTCTGTTGTGGGGGGAGGAAGGGAAAGGTGACTGTAAGCCACTTTGAGACTTCTTTGGGTAGAGAAAAGCGGAATATAAGAACCAACTCTTCTTCTTCTGTTCTGACCGAGCAGTGATATCAGGGCTCTCTCAGCCTCATCTCCCTCACAGTGCGCCTGTTGTGGGGAGAGGAAAGGGAAGGTGAATGTAAGTCGCTTTGAGACTCCGTCGGGTTGAGAAATAGTATACTAATTGGCCATAATTAATGTTTGTTTTATATTTCTACTGTTATGATGGTTGTTCATTAGTCTGAGGAAGAGTGCATGCACTCAAAACTCACGCCTTGAATAAATCTTTGTTGGTCTTAAACGTGCTGTTGGACTCTAATTTTGTTCTACATTAAAGTATTTAGTTAGCTTGGCCTTTGTGCCCTGATGTAACCCAGATGCCTTTGCTTGACACCCCAAGACTGATTTCCTGCCATTGTATTTTATGCATACCAACCTCCCCAAACATTCCTCACCTCCTCTCCTTATTGTCCTCTAGGTTTCACACCTTCCCATCCCTTGAAGCCCAAACTGTTCTCTCTGTGTTATGACTCCTTTGAACTGTGCCTGGTTCATGTTCCCAGGGGAGGGGGAGTCCCTATACTGCCTTGTGAGTCAGTTATGACTATGTCTTCATTGTAGAAGATACTGGCATTTCTAATAAAGAAACTTTACTTCAAAGAGATTACTTATTTAGAATTTGAAGTCTCTCACAAACAGTCAGACTCCTCCTCCTACAAAGTGGCAGTTTCTAGCTCATAGAGGCAGAGATACCTCTCCATACATCATACCAGAATTCATAAGTACAAGACACTGCCTGGCCCCAAATGGATGCCAGTCAAAAACAAGCCTGGGCATGTAGTTTAGAAGTATGAGTAAGAGTGGCTGATTGTCTATTGCCTCCTCTACACCCAGAGAGATGAATAATTTAGGACAATGGCTCTCCCAAGACTTGTTGACTCACCCAGCACCAATCCGATCAACACCCGTGTCCATTTTCCCTACATCTACTTAACTGGATTAGGCAACACTAGCACCATATAACCTATTCACTTTACCTGTCCTAGTGCTACTTGTCTGGTTCTTGTAAGGTCATTGAGCCTTTCCCTAATCATTGTCCACCTCAAGAAAGTCCAATAAGTCATTGGTGTTGAGTATCATGTCAACCCTGCCTCAGGATATGTGTTGCCCTAAATCAGAACCACCTTGATCCCTACCAGTGTGTGTGAATATATGTACGCTGGATACTCTGCATTCACCCCAGCTTTGTTAGGTTCTCTCCTCTCTCACAAAATGATGTTTGTTTTGCTACTTCTGGGGACCTATAGTTGAGACTGGTAAATATGACCCTTCCGTAAGATCTTTCTCGCCTTTCCTGCATGGGGTTCTCTTATCTAGCTCTCTACATGTATCTATTGTGTGCATTTGTTTTATTCTATTTCTCCTAAATCAACGGGGATCCTCTATGGGATCATGTCCCCGTGTTAACATCTGGCCACCTGGCCTAGGGTGGCTGTTGGGGGGAGGTAGAGAGTTTCCACCATTCTTGTTGTGCTGTTTTTTGTTTGTTTGTTTTGTTATTATAGGGTTTTAAGGGGTTTTGTGGTTTCATTGTAATCCACCAGGAGTCCTTGAGAGGTGATGGGGCAGAAATAAAATAAACAAACAAACTATTCTGGTTGAACATCTGCCTGGTTTATTTGAGAGTTCCCCCAAGACCTATCGGCGGCCTTTGACATCGTGGACCACGAACTGTTGGTCCATCGCCTGGCCGGTACGGGGATACGGGGCACAGCCTTCTGCTGGATATGCTCCTTCCTCCAGAACCGGTCCCAGAGGGTTGCTGTGGGGGATGAGCTCTCGCGGCCCTATAGACTCCCTTGCGGGGTCCCTCAGGGTGCGGTCCTCTCCCCCACATTGTTTAACATCTTTATGCGCCCTCTGGCCCAGCTGGTACGGAGCTTTGGGCTGAGTTGCCATCAGTACGCTGATGACACCCAGCTCTATCTCCTAATGGACGGTCACCCGAACTCCCCCCCGGAACCATTTGCCAGATGTTTGGAAGCGGTGACAGAATGGTTCGAACAGAGTCGCCTGAAACTCAACCCCTCCAAGACGGAGGTCCTGTGGCTGGGGGGAAGGGGGCGGGAACAGATAGCGCGTTTACCCACCCTAGCAGGGGTGCAACTTACCATCGTGCCCCAAGCTAGGAATTTGGGTGTGACCATTGATGCCTCCCTGACTATGGAGGCTCAGGTCAAGAGAGTAGCGGGCCAGGCATTTTTCTACCTTCGCCAGGCCCGGCTACTAGCGCCCTACCTGTCCTCTGACCACTTGGCCACAGTGATCCATGCAACAGTCACCTCCAGAATAGATTTCTGTAACTCGCTCTATGCAGGCCTACCCTTGTCCCAGATCCGGAAACTACAGCTGGTACAATATGCAGCTGCCAGGGTCCTCACTGGAACATCTTGGAGGGCCCACATCCAGCCGGTGCTGAGGCAGCTGCATTGGCTGCCAATTGCTGCCCGGATCCGGTTCAAGGTTTTGGTTTTAACCTTCAAGGCCATACGCGGGTTGGGACCTACGTACCTGAGGGACCGCCTACCGCTCTATGTCCCCCGCAGGGCCTTACGCTCTGCGGGTGAGAACCTGTTGGTCATTCCCGGCCCGAAGGAAGCGCGCCTAGCCTCGACCAGGGCCAGGGCTTTTTCAGTCCTGGCCCCTACCTGGTGGAATGAGCTCCCGGGTGATCTGCGGGCCCTGCGGGATTTGTCAGCTTTCCGCAGGGCCTGTAAAACGGAGCTCTTCCACCAGGTCTATGGTTGAGGCTGGGGTCAGCAAATCAGGGACATCGCTCCCCCCCTAGGAGTTGGAGTGTACGCTACTCCCCTATCCTTTCCTCTTCACCTCTTAATAATTGGGGGAGGGATGGGATTTTTAGCTGCCATGTTAGTTAGTAGATTGATATTTTAATGGGAATTTTAATGGGATTAGTTGTTGTGACCCGCCTGGAACCTATCGGGAGAGGCGGGAAATAAATCTAATAATAATAATAATAATAATAATAATAATAATAATAATAATAATAATAATAATGCTTGTGTACATAGGTGGAGAATCCCAATTACCCTCTTTCACCCTGTCTCCTTAAAAGTAATCCCCCAACTAATTAGGAAGCTGCCTACTTGAGGAACCAAGATGCAGTTTTAGATATTTTTGGAGGAATGTGGCCATCGCTTAATGTCAGAGAATCTCCCTTGGATGCAGAAGATACTGTGCTATACGGCATTTGGTACACAATGGAGAATCTCTCCCTACACACAAACACACACTGCTTCACAACACAACCAGATTGCAGCTGTAACCAATGTAGCCCATTGTTGTTCACCTAATTGTGGTTGTCTTACATGTGTAGCAGAAAGAGCCAGGAATGAGGTAGTGGAGTTCTGAGGTGGCAGAACGTACGGTACTACTTCAGATTTGGGGTAGATTATCACAATTAAAGCACCTCAGAAATCGCTAACCAGCACAGAATAAGATTAGAACTTTTCTAAGGAGGTAGACAACATGCTAATTTTCTGCTTACGGGCATTCTTTTTTCTCTTCGTCGAGTGGAGCCTATCCAGCTAGTACCTCCGCACTGGTGAAGTCCACTTTAGCGTCTCAGGACTATGCTGCCTCCTTTTGCTGCACATGTAGATCTCTGAGCACTTTTCTGGGGGTCTGGTAAATCCCGGAGAAGGAGTGCTTTCCACATGGCTGCCCAGGGAGTTTCCAAGGCAGGCGGTGATTCGAAACTGGTTCTCCCCCAATGATGGCCGCCAATAATCTCTGCACTGTGTGCCAATAATCCTGTATCCCAATTGCTTGCACAATTTAAAGGACTGAGGTAGGGGAGGATATCAGGACCATTAACGTTTATACATCATTGTCAACTGAGAAGCTTAGCGCAACATCATTAAAGTAAGATTCTGCAACGTCTGGGGAATGAGGAAAGCTAAGGCCTTTGATTTCCTTTTTACATTGTTTATTTAGATTAGGCTCGCCATAAATGGTGCTGCTTATGTCAGGATGCAGTCTTTGTCTTCGGGGACTGCTGCATGGCACAGCCCGGTTTAGATAAGTTAAGTCACTCAAGGAAGAATAGCGAGGAATTGGCAAGGAAGTGATATTCGGAACTAGGGTTCAGCTTTCGGCTTATACAAACAGGTAGCTTTTCTAAACAGAGCTCAGACTATGCAAAAGCAGCCCTCAGTAACAGTGGCCTGCTTGTATTGTGGCCTGCCAAGTACTTGACAGTCTTCTTGCGTTTACAGTCTCTGGGAGGCAATAGACACAGGAAATTGGTTGAGCCTCCTGCCCTCCCACCATCGCCCTCCCTAAATGGCTATATCTGGCCTGGTCAAACACATGTTGTGAAAAGCTTGTTCTGAAATCTGCTTTGTGTCCTGGTTGCCTTTTATGGTCTATTCCTGGTTTGCCCCCTCTGGGTTGGGAAATTCTGCTGGGCTTGCTTGGATTGTGATTGAGCTAACATGACCACCTTGGCACTAAGTTCTGCTGGGCACTAATACATTGCACTGGTTCTGCTGGCCTTGCAACCCTCCCACCCTCAACCCTTGCTTGTCAATTGATTCTGAGAGGCGTTTGCCACAATGGTATTGGGATCTTCTGTCCCCAGTTACAGTTTCTACTGCTGACATTCTCTGGTTTCACCATTGTCCTGTTGAGTTTGCACTTCCACAGTGGTACTAGATTCTGCCGAGCTAGCAAAAATGCCCCCCACCTTAAGTTTCTACTGCAGAGAATCTCTGGGACTTTGATTCTTTTCTGCTGGGTTTCTGTTGCCCTTGCTTTTTTTTGGGTGGGGTGGGGTTTATCCTCTCTACTGGAAACAATGGAATATGCAGCACTTTCGGAGGGGGGGGATAATTTATAGCCTGCAAATCCATTCATCACTAAACCTGGAAGGTAGGTACAGGAGGGCCAGCTGGAGAGCTCCTGCAAATTTGGTGTCTCAAGCTTGTATTGGGTCCATTACACATACTCCTGCACCACCTGAACCTGTGCCTGTGATTTCCTCTGAAAGACTTTCCAGAGGGCACCTTCTTTAGGTTAGACCCTGTCAATCAAATCCTCACCAAGCCTGTAGGACCGGTAGAGCAGAGTCAGCTGAAGATTCCCTGTGAATTTAGTCTCTCTAGCTCATGGGGGGTGGCCAACTGGCCATGCCAACAAAGCATAAACTGAATCAGGTTTCTGCCCATCCCTATGCAAACTAGGCTTTTGAAATCCAGTTTAGAATTAGGTTAGCCAATAGCCAGGCAGGGCCTGGCGTTCTCCTAGAATTGCAGGTCCAGCCTATAGAGCCAACAGAGGTCAGTTGCCCTGGAGCTTTGGAGGGTGGCGTCTGTGGCATCGCATCCATGCTCATGTACTTCCTCTCCAGTTTGGTGTAGTGGTTAGGAGTGCGGACTTCTAATCTGGCATGCCGGGTTCGATTCTGCGCTCCCCTACATGCAACCAGCTGGGTGACCTTGGGCTCACCACGGCACTGATAAAGCTGTTCTGACC
This sequence comes from Paroedura picta, assembly GCF_049243985.1. Lineage (NCBI taxonomy): Eukaryota > Metazoa > Chordata > Lepidosauria > Squamata > Gekkonidae > Paroedura > Paroedura picta. Next base: position 163,783,441 of record NC_135370.1, read on the forward strand.
GAGCAGTGATATCAGGGCTCTCTCAGCCTCACCCACCCCACAGGGTGTCTGTTGTGGGGAGAGGAAAGGGAAGGCGACTGTAAGCCGCTTTGAGCCTCCTTCGGGTAGGGAAAAGCGGCATATAAGAACCAACTCTTCTTCTTCTTCTTCTTCTTCTTCTTCTTCTTCTTCTTCTTCTTCTTCTTCTTCTTCTTCTTCTTCTTCTTCTTCTTCTTCTTCCCAAACACTGCCCTCCTCTGGCACCTCCCTCAAACCTCCAGGACTTTGCAGGAGAAACAAACAATGTAAACCAGATTGAGACTCCCTGAGGACAAAGTAGGGATATATGTTAGAATAGACAGTTTCTGGAATTACATCTTACCTCTAAAGAACCAGTGATCAGTCCCCCTGCAGAAAATGGCTGTTTTGCACAGTGGGCTTTATGACACTATTCTATGCTGAAACCCCTCCCTTCCCCAGATCCCCCCATTCCCAACTTTCCAGTAATTTCACAGCTCAGAGATAGAAACCATATTTCCTGGAGATATTTCTGGGTCATGCTAGGGATGCCTCTGGGTCATGCTAGGGATTAGTTGATCATTAAAACGTTTGTAGAGCAGATCAGATCAGAACAGATCCATCCATCAGAACAGATCCATAAGTCTTCTGCACCAGAACCAGCTTCCAAAATGATAAGTTCTACCCAGAATGCCAGGTTCTGACTCAGATTTCAGTTGGAGCAGACACCAGGAAGAGGAAGGAAGAAGAGTTGGTTTTTGTACCCCGCTTTTCATTACCTGAAGGAGTCTCAAAGCAACTTACCATCGCCTTCCCTTCCTCTCCCACACCCTGAGAGGAAGGTGGGGCTGAGAGATCTCTGATGGGACTGTTCTGTGATAAGAACACTATCAGGACTGTGACTAACCCAAGGTTACCCAGTTGGCTGCAGGTGAAGAAGGGGGAGGAGAATCAAACCCTGCTCACCAGATTAGAGGATGCTGCCCTATGCTGGCTCCTTGCTTCCTTGCTTACCAGCCTTGCTTGCTTGTGCCTGACTTAGTGAACTGTGATTCCCAAAAGCTTATAATCTGAACAATTTCGTTGGAGATCTTAACTGTGCTACTGGACACACATTTTGTTATAATACAAGGGGAACTCTCCTCTCATGCCAGTGTAAAGTCTGAATCCCCTCTCGGTATCAGGTGTGTTCATGAGATATCTCTAGGGCTTGGAGATCTTCTGGAATTACAGCTGATTTCCTGCCTGCAGAGATGAGTTTCCCTAGAGGTAAAAAAAAAAAAAAGTTTTTGAAGGGTGGACTCCAGGCATCATCGCCCACTGAGCTTTCCTACACTCCACCCCTAAAATTTCCAGGAATCTCCCAACTGGGTGTTGGCAACCCTAGATATCTCCAAGCTTAAGTGTCCACATTTCCTAGACTCAACCAATAATATTTATTCCCCTAAAACACTGATATTCCACTCAAACAGTCCTGACTTTCTCCTCTCGTTCTCTTTGTCATTTCATTTCAGCCCCTTAAAGAGAAGCTGAAAGCCCAATATGGATCCGGGGTTCTTAAGAACCTTGCATTACACTCATTGCTCATTCCAGCTGCTTCTTGTCTCAAAGGCAACATTGATTGATAGACCCAGGGCCCACCCAGTGACAAGAGAGGCCCATCAACAAGGACTCGCATTCCTAGTTCTTTCCTTTTTTTCGGGGGTGGGGGGAGGGAGAAGGGGGAACATTACAGCAGGGTTGAGTTGCCATATGCTGTCGAGGAGATGAGAAATCTTGGAGCCTCGATAGCCTTAATCCCCGCCGCAGAAGTGTATAAAATTTCGCAGCTAAGCTGCCAGAAAAGCCAAGACCACACCAGGAAAGCCGTCTGCATACAAGAAGATACCTGCCAGGTCTTGTCTGCCAGAGCTTGGACTAATGATGAATACACAATGTCCCAATCAATCAAACTGGATTTGTCTTTGCCCCAGGTCTAGGTGAGGTCTGGTATGAGGTGACCATAACTGTCAAGCATGCAGTAGTCGTGGCCAAGAAAGTGACTGCATATTGATGCATTTTTTTTTTCTTAAAGTGGAGATGAAGAAATGTCTTTATTTCTTAACCAACAGCCTCGATGTTCGTCATGCACAGGCCTCTGTATGCACGTGCGCTGGGCTTCTTTGCGGCTATAGTAGCTCTGTTCTTAGGCATGCATTTTCTAGGCTGGTCCGTCAACGATGCAAGCACGCATGACGGTGGCCACAAGTGCACATGCACAAACATGTGTCCCTTCCTTTGTCTCTTTCCTCCAACTCGTCCTTGCTCACAGCTTTACCTATGATTCTGATATGGCTGTTTGGACCACGGCCTGCATTCTGACCCGAGAAGCCCACCGCTCCAGTTGAACCAAACCAATTATTTTTTTTTAAACCTCCGGGAGAGGACTGAGTTGTATCCCCGATATTAACTCTCCATTACAGTCATTACAGTCTGTCACATAAACTAGACATGTTAACATTTTATCTGAAGACTTTTTTGCATGGCAAACCATAGTGGTTCAGAAGGGGCAGAGAGCCTTAATAATGGAGGCACGTGTTCTCATTGCATCTAGGGCTGATTCTGCACTTACTTCCCCCCCCCCCCCGGCTGTGGATCCCGCTGAATTCAGATTGATTTGAACCTGGGCCTTTCTTCTCCTCTCCCCCCCCCCATGAATCAAAAAAGAAAGCCACCTGCACTTGATTGAGGAAGCTCAGAGCGGCAAGGGGAGCAGTGGTCACAAAGCTGATCTACCTTTTCTGAAATGGCGAGGGGGGGAGAGTCAGGTGACTCCAGTCAGCACTAGTGCTTTATTTCTTCTCTTTTGAATCCCCAGCAGTATCTTCTCAGAGAACAAGGCAAATCTCTGCTGAGAGAAGTGTGGGCTTCTGGAGCGCAGTCACTTTAAAACAAGGAGGGAAGCCTTGCAACCAGGAACCAGGAAGTCTTTAAACTGATGCCCTGGCCAATCAGGGGAGACTGCTTTGCTAGTCAGCATTGTAGGCATGGATTAGTAAGTTAATTTGCAAAATGCAGAAATTGACACTTAAACTGGTGGCAGTTTTGCAAATATTGAGGCTTATATCCATTCATGGATCTCAAGAGGGAAAGGTAGGGTCGCTGCAGTTCAGTCATGCATGTTGCAGAGGGAAAATTTAAAGCAGCCAAAATAAAACTGAAATTGAATTCAGTGTGGATGGGAGGGATTTATTTGGGCTAGAAGTGGATGAAAAGCCCCATGCAGACTTGACCTAGGTGGTCAATTTAAGTGGCTATTGTAATCGAACCCTCCAATCTAGGACTCTATGAGCAATGACACATGGGAATTTTCCTCTTCAGTTTATGGCAGCCTTTCTCAACATTTTACTGCTAAGAAACAGGCTTCAAGAAACCCCAGGAGTGGCATGATAAGGCAGAATATGGTTGGGAAGCATAGCACTGTCCATGCCCATCTGGAGCCCCTCCCCTTCCCACTCCCTCCAGACCCATCATTGGCCATTATGGGAGGATGGGATGTCTTGACATGACCAAATATGGCCAAATCACCCGATAAATGTTTAACACATTAATTAACTCCAACCCATTCAGGAAACCTTCCAGGGCTGTCAAGAAATCCCAGGGTTTCAGGAAACCCTGGTTGAGAAAGCCTGGTTAAGGGGAAGGGAAACTGTGTATAATCACATTAGGGCTTTTCTAGCCCGCCCCATTCAGGAGAATGAATAGGGACCCCTTGTAAAGTGGGCAGCTTTGTGTATTCCTTCTTTATTCTAGCCTTTGGCTTTTCCAAAGCTTCCTAAGTGTATCCAAGTACCCATAATGACTTTGAAACTTTTTATTGGAAACTATTTTGTTAATGATTTGTGTTGTCATTTTTGATGATGAGGCTTGAGAATGGATGCATACACACCAGCCCATCCAGTGTTCCAGTTGAGCCATAATAGTATAGTGGTTAAGGGAGCTGGCCTCTAATCTGGTAAATTGGTTTGATTCCCTGCTTCTCCTTGCCAGATTAGAATCTGCCACTCTTAACAACTACAACACCCTGGAGGGCAGTGAAAGGTTCCTGTTGGCAGCAGAGGGCAGGACCCGCAGTAATGGGTTTAAACTGAATGTAGAAGGGTACTGAGTAAATATCAGAAAGAAATATTTCTCAGTCAGAGTAGTTCAGCAGTGGAATAGGCTGCCTAAGGAGGTGGTGAGCTCTCCCTCATTGGTTGTCTTCAAGCAGCGGCTGGACAAATACTTATCCTGGATGCTTTTGGCTGGTCCTGCATTGAGTAGGGGTTGGACTAGATGGCCTGGATGGTCCCTTCCAACTCTGTGGTTCTATGAGTAGAAGAATTCTCAAGGGAGGTGAGATTACTTTATCAATGCCAATTTTACTCACTGGCTGATTTAGGACATGTCAGAATCAGAATCACACATTGTTGAAGAAACCACAAAAGGCCAACCAGTCACACACACTCCTGACAGGCACTCATCCAGGGATTGTACAAAAAGTACATCTGATTAGGCTGATAAATACAAGAGTTCACAGTCAGATGCTGTATACACAGGACCCTTCTGAGCCATTTGAAGGAAACAATGATTTGATGATAGGTTGTAAATTCAGGGGCCCTTGGAAAGTTACCGAATCCCTCACCCGGTTGCTAAGTCACTCTGCTGATGAAAAACTCCTTGTATCCCAAGCCTCATCCAACCCTTGTAATGCCAACACTGCAGTGTCTGCAGTTTCTCCTTCAGCTCTGCTGCTCTTGGGAGGTAACGACGGCAGGGCTCAGAATATGAAGGCTTTAATGACATAATTGGCAGGTTGGAGATGCATAGGTGTGTTTAGTCCATTCAAGCTCTAGGGGGAGCTGTCATGCATACATTCCACAGTCTTACAGATCACCTCTCTTCTTTACCACTATGTCTGATTGTGCATCTCTGCCTGTCATTTAAATGTATCATGAGGATCCATCTGCTACTGGGAATCCTGCAGTTAGGTAACGTTTCGTGGAAGCCTCCTGTTGGAGAAAACTTTACAGAATGCAACTCTGCATGGGCGGGACTGGCTTATTTCCCTGGTTCAGCCAAGGCTCTAGTTGCCAACACTCTGGTAGCTCTTCAGACACCACTATGTAGCTTGAGAGCACTGCAGTCATGACCCTGGGACCTTTGTCCCCACCCTCCGATGGCCTGTAGTGAGGTCACTGCAACTTCCTCCTCTTCCAGCGGCTTTTGGTGGTAGAAACTTGAGTATTCTCTGTGATCCACGCTACAACCTGTTGCTTGGATGGCAGTACTAGGCCTATTAGCCTGGCAGCTAGCAAGAAATGGAGAGGCAGGGGCTTTCTGCAGGAGGAGGTGCAATGTTTGTTACCACGCATTGACATCACTTCTGGAGCAATCCAGAATGACCAGTGTCACATTTGAGGTACCGCTCCCCTAAACTCTATGGAGTTTTGTGGGAAGACCTAGAGTGTCACCTCAGGGTAATGCCAGAACTTCCGGGTTGTTCAGGAAGTGATGTCATCATGATGAAATCACCACCCCTTGTTTTGCTGGCCTTCTTCCAGCTGCTGAACAGGTAGGGATTGGTGACAATTACCAGGAGTCCCCCCCCCCTATTTGCGAGCATGTGGTAAACCAAACTCTCTGTATGCCAGACTTCTTTCTGATCCCTTCTCTGCCTGCCCCGTTCATGCTTCTAGATGGAAATGGGTTGCACTTTTCACACTGTGCCATAATGAGGGCTTTCAGATTCGCCGACTGCTATGAAAAAGCCAAAGTATTTGCCCTGCAGGTTGCTGCCTGCGAACCTCTTCAGTTCTGCCGGGCTCCCAGATCCAAGGCAGCGATTCAAACGATCAGTGATGAACAACACGGGCATACATTTTAAAACGCCTGCAATTGGGCTTTTATCCAGCGGATCTAATCCCACAAATACGGCTCATTTCACTCATCATCCTACAATTTGTTGCGCTTGTGGCAGCAAGATCATATAAGGTAATAAAGAGATGGTTCGGATCATAAAATGCTACTTACAGCCGAGAGAGAGGTATGGAGGCTCTTGGCTACTTCTCGTCTGCCGGGAGCACCGAACTCTGGCGATCATTCAAAGGGGACTTTCCCACAGTTCAAGTCAAGTCCTGGCCAGCCTGAAGTGGAGCCGGTCAGGGCTAGTTCTGTTCCATGCCTCTTTTGCATACATATGGCAAGAGGGTATTAATTAGAGGGTGGAAAGGCATGAGGATTGCATAGAATTGGGGGGGGGAGTGCTTTGAGTCAAATGAATTTACAAGATCTGTGCCAGGGTTACTCATTGCAGGCAATCGGTTGTTGAGAGAAAAGCTACAGATAAGTGTGGAAGGAAGACTGGCTGAAGTGGTCCAGGGGTATGTGTCCATCTGGAGAAACAGGAACAATTCTGAAGAGTGTAGCTGTCTTGGGAGGCAGGAGTGTACACACTGGTTACCGGACTCATGAGAGCAAGTTCAGAGTAATGAAAAAAAAAAGCCCAAGTCATTTCCTCTCCTCCCTGGAGCGTTGCCTTGTTCTGTCCTGGAACCGAAACGTGGATTAGGAAGAGCACCATCAATGAAGCTGACAGCTAAGCAGCGTGGAGAAAAAACCCTACGTTATAGCAGATCTTTCAGTGATCTTTTCTCAAGTCTACTTTGAGGGGCTCGAGCTACTCAGCAACATCTGAAGAGCTTCTTGAAGCTCTCGAGCTAGCTGTTGGGGACCCCTGGGGCAGTGACTGGAGTGTCAGGTTCATGAGGCTTGTATTCAAATCCCCACTTACCCATGAAGTTCACTGCATGACTTTGGGCCAGTCTTTCCCTCTCTCTCTCTTTCTCACCTACCTTACAGGGTTTGTCATCAAGTTGCCACCAACCTATGGCAAGTGGGGCTCTCCAGATGTGCTACAGCTTGACTCCTCCTGCCAGGTTTTCAAGGCAGGAGATGTTCAGAGGTGGTTTGCCCTTGTTTGCCTCAGTGTAGTGACACTAGCATTCCTTGGCCATCTCCCATCCAAAAACTAACCAGGACTGAGATCTGGCTAGCCTGGGGTATTCAGATCGGGGCTACAGGGTTGTAGTAAGGATAAAAATCCAAGAGGAGAGAAGCATGGGGGCAGTGCTGTGAGTGCCCTGGAAGAAAGGTGTATAGGAAAGGGCATAGCAATGGCCACTAATTCCCTCTCCCACTGCAGATCACCTCTTTGCCATTTTTTGTTTGGTATGAATGCTTAGCTAGTACATGAGCTAAGTTAAGCACTGAGAAGAAGAGGAAGAAGAGAAAGAGGAAGAAGAGTTGGTTCTTTTATGCCAATTTTCTCTACCAGGTGGAGTCTCAGAGGGGTGTACAATCGAATTCCCTTTTCTCGCCCCACAACAGACATCCTGTGAGGTGGGAGAGGCTGAGAGAGCCCTGATATTCCTGCTCGGTCATAACAGCATTATCAGTGCTGTGGCGAGCCCAAGGTCACCCAGCTGGCTGCATGTGGAAGAGGAGTGGGGAATCAAACCCAGCTCGCCAGATTAGAAACTGGTGGTCCTAACCACTATACCAAGCTGGCTCTCTGGATTGGTGTGAGCTTAAATGGACTCCGGGGAATGGTAGAGGACAGGAAAGCCTGGAGGATCATTGTCCATGGGGTCGTGATGGGTCGGACACGAAGTCACACCTAACAACAACAACAACAACAACAACAACAACAACAACAACAACAACAACAATTACTTATTTTCACATTGAACGTAAGACCTGTCATCATTGGCCCTTTTTACATGCTGCTGTTGTTCCTATTGGTGGGGTGGGGTGGGGAGGAGGACTAGTTCTCAAGGTAAAACCTGGCTGGCCATATTTTGTTCTGTGGAGTTCTTGGGTGGGGTGCACGTAGATCTGCTGGTAAAGCTCCCCATCGCCTGGTTGACTTTGCACGAGGACACTGATCGTAACGCCATGCTAATAGAAGCATTCTCATAATAAAATCCTAATTGTGCGAGGGAGGCCGGGGCATCTGCTCTATCTGCCATCTCCCCGCTTCTAAGCCGCTACGATGCTCTCTCCGAGGAACAATATAGGAGTGACCATATCAGATGACCCCTCGCTGCATGTAACCGGTAGTCATAAATCCTAATCTGGCAAATTCGATCTCTCTTGGCACAAGGAGGACATTTTAAATCTAGATGCTTCAATCCTGGCTCTCAGTGAGGAAAGTATTAAAGCAGCGCTGATACAGCTATCAGATCAAATACATTTTCTGCAATTCTGCCTGGGATGGATGAAAATGCAGGTCCTTGTGATCAAAGAGCAGGGAATAAAAGCTTTAGACTTGTTTGTGTCCTTGCGTAGACTCTGTAGATTTGTGCTTTACCCTCCTCCTCCTCCTCCTCCTCCTCCTCCTCCTTTTTTGCAGAGTCTAGGAATCTTAACACCCAATTTAGGGCTGCAGGTGATGCTTCCCCAACTTACCTGTGTTATGCAAATGACCTACTAAAACGACTGAAGCGTCTGATCATTTTCGGCCTGAAAATGGAACAATCAAAACGATGGAAGCGGAGAAGCGGAGCAGTTCCCTGCAATTATCTGTTCCGAAGCAATGCATTGATTTGAGGTTCTTAAGAAGCCGCAGATGTCTGATTTCTTAATATAATTTGTAGGAGTTAATAAAGAGGCAACGTTATAGAGTTGCCGGCATCCATTACGTTTATACATCCTCTAAGAACTTTCCCCAAAACTCCGCAGTCTTGCCCAACAACTGTGCAATGTCATTAGTGCTGTTATTGGTGCTAACTGAAGATCCAACCAGCTTGACGGAAGGAAAGGCGAGGATCTGAAAATCCCAGTAGTCCTCCTGGCACACTCCAACACGTTCAACACGGATTGTGCAGTCCTTTGTTAGCCTTACTCCAGTCTGCTAGATGGTTGAGAGGCCCACCGAGTCGCAGGTTGCTTAGGTTGATCCTGAAGGACTTTACAAGGCAAGACGTGAACAGAGGTGGTTTGCCATGCCCTGCTTCTATGTAGCAACCCTGTATTTCCTTGGAGATGTTCTGTTCATTCGTTTACAAAATCTATATCCCACCTTTCTACCCTTACATGGGCCAGCAAGGCGGAACATCGAAGTACTGACCAGGGGCAACTCAAAATTGCATTCTCCATTCAACCCTTTTTGGTGTGGCATCAGACTAGGGCTCCATTCTTCCACTCTCCTTCTGTCTCAAAGAATTAATAATTTGACCTAGAGCCTGCCACTCCTATTGCCGGCTTGTAAGGTAAAGGTAAAGGTATCCCCTGTGCAAGCACCGAGTCATGTCTGACCCTTGGGGTGACGCCCTCTAGCGTTTTCATGGCAGACTCAATATGGGGTAGTTTGCCAGTGCCTTCCCCAGTCATTACCGTTTACCCCCCAGCAGCAAGCTGGGTACTCATTTTACCGACCTTGGAAGGATGGAAGGCTGAGTCAACCTTGAGCCGGCTTGTAGCGGGTAACAAAATTTCAAACTCCACTATAAAACCCCATAAAACTGTAAAATCCCTTACAACCACATGAAGACAGGAGAATAAAATACCCTCCCGCAAGCCCACTCAACAGAGGGAGTGTAATCAGGGGGCTAATAGGGAGCAACTAGATTAATCTGTTGGCTTGGGGAGGGGCCCAGATTGTAACTGCCCTGCCCTGGCCTCAACCAAAGACCTGGCAGAAGAGCTCTGTCTTACAGGTCCTTCGGTAATGCAAGAGCTCCATCAGGGTCCTCAGCTCTCCCAGGAGCTCATTCCACCAGGGCCAGGACTGTAAAGGCCCAGGCCTGGGTCAAGGCCAGGTGAACCTTCCTTGTGCCAGGGATCTCCACTAAATTCACACCTGCAGAGCAAAGTGCCTTGTGGGGGGCATAGGGAAGCAAGCGGTCCTATAGATATGGGGGGCCTGACTGCAGATGGCCTTAAAGGTTAAGACCAAAACCTTGAACCTAATTTGGGCTGCAACCAGCAAGCAGTGCAGCTGCCTCAGCACCGGCTGGATATGGGCCCTCCGAGGTGTTCTTGTGAGGACCCTAGCAGCTGCATTCTGCGCCAGCTGCAATTTCTGGGTCAAAGGCAAGGGTAGGCCCACACAGAGCGAGTTACAGAAGTCCAATCCAGAGGGGACCTTGCATGGATCACTGTGGCTGACCAGCACTGTCTCCACCCCATAGCAAGGATGAAAGCTCGACTGGTACAGGTCAAGCGCTGAAGTTTCCTCCAAGAATGCCAGGATCTGGTCCACAGTGGCCCTTTCAACTACCTTTCCCAGGAATGCAAGATGCAAAACTGGGCAGTAGCTAGCCGGGTTCCACAGATCCAGCATTATTATTTTTTAAGTAAGAGACAAATATTGGCTGGGCCCTGAAAAGCAGAACAGTTCTAATGTGTAACAAACATTCTACTGAAACAAAGAGGAAAAACCTAGACAAGCTTATCGATTTATTGTGCGAAGAGCTGAGCAAACACTTTTATTACACCTAATCCATGTGCCTTTTTTTCTGGTTGCGAAATGTTGGCAAGCAGGACAGAGTTTCCACAAACATGTTTGATAGTTCAAAATTAGTCACCTCAGACTTTTCATTAGGCTATCTTCATATCTTCATTACCGAGACCAGTCTTTATGGCACCGTTTCCTAATTATTCCCGCTTTCTCCTGGAGCTGTTTAGTATAAAACTAAGTCTTCATCTTGCAACATCTCCTGTCATGTAACCGTTCAGAGCTCCCCGAAGGAGGTGGATGGATGGGACTCATTCGGACTTGGCTTTGAGGGACACACTTTATAGCAGGGGTAGTCAAACTGCGGCCCTCCAGATGTCCATGGACTACAATTCCCAGGAGCCCCTGCCAGCGAATACTGGCAGGGGACTCCTGGGAATTGTAGTCCATGGACATCTGGAGGGCCGCAGTTTGACTACCCCTGCTTTATAGGATGATCTCTTCCTCCGTTGGCTTATCAAGCTGGCAAATTGTCATTGTTAGACTTGCCCTCTTCCTTTATTTTTAACCCACCTTTCTCATGACCCCTTTGGGGGTTGAACGACCCTTTCACAGGGGTCGCGGCAGGGAAAGCAGCTTGGCTGGGGGGGTGGGGCGCTATCCACACAACAGCCTTGTGGGGTAGATCGAGATAGAGTGTTCGTCTGTCTGGAGCAGCGGAAAAGAGCGAGATCGGTGGGACAAGAGGCAGAACTGAACTGAGAAACCCTGTAAAAAAATGTTTGTATATAATCATGAACAATGGATCTTCACGCCATTGGTCAGTTTCGGTTTAATTTCTGTGAAGGAACACTTGCATAATTGTATGGTTGGGGGGGTCACCACCACATGAGGAACTGTATTAAAGGGTTAGAATCATAGAATCATAGAATCATAGAGTTGGAAGGGGCCATACAGGCCATCTAGTCCAGCCCCCTGCTCTACGCAGGATCAGCCCTAAGCATTCTAAAGCAGCATTGCGGCATTAGGAAGGTTGAGAACCACTGGTCTAAGGGCTACCAGTCTACAAATCTCCAAGTGACAAAGATCAGTTTAGCTGGAAAGTGGACTTTATGGTATTAGAATCATAGTGTTGGAAGGGACCTCCAGGGTCTTCTAGTCCAACCCCCTTCACAATGCTACCCCCATAAAGTCCCTCCCCCCCAAAAAAACCTCTGCCTTCCTCCGGGTCCACTTGTAAAATCTCCAGGGATTTCCCAGCCTGGAGTCGGCCACCTGACCTCCTCCAGTCAGGTACTTGCTAATTCATTTATGGGGGTATCCATACTTTTAAAGAATTAGCACCGCAAACAGGGAACATGGTTGAGCATGCTGTGTTGGCCAACAACAAATCCTCCAGTTTGCTTCTGAATTAAGTCCAAGGATTTGTTTTTGTCCTTTAAGGCAGGGGTAGTCAACCTGTGCATTTGCTGGCAGGGGCTCATGGGAATTGTAGTCCATGAACATCTGGAGGACCACAGGTTGACTACCCCTGCTTTAAGGCTATACAGGGCCTGGGTCCTACCTATCCGAGGGACCTCTTATCTCCTTATGTTCCCTGCAGAGACCTTCGCTCTGTGGGTATGAATTTGGCTGGTTGTCTCGGGCCCCCAGGAAATGCGCCTGGCCTTGACCAGCATAAATGCAGCATAAACCCCTCAAACCTAACTTTGGCCTTCCATTGCCTGGTCCATTCTCTTTGAAACATTGGGGAGGGGGGATTTGAGGAGCGGCATCAGCAGCTATTCTACAAATTTGGTGCCTCTACCTCAAAAAATAGCCCGCCGAGCTCCAGATATCCCCAGATAAATTCTCCATTATAATAAAGCTGAAAAAATTCAGGAATCCCAAACATTTACCAAATCTGAATACTGTGCCGGTATTGAGATTGGGGAATACTGAGAAATTCTTATATTCTTGGACTGGGGGGAGGGGTTTGCACACTTCTACAGGTTTAGGATGCTTTGGGCGGATCCTGCATTGAGCAGGGGGTTGGACTAGATGGCCTGTATGGTCCCTTCCAACTCTATGATTCTATGATTCTAGGTTTTTCGTCAAAACACCAGCCAGGGTCATCCCTGCTTAGCTTCCAGTATCTGACGAGAGCCAGCTTGGTGCAGTGGTTAAGAGCAGTAGCTTCTAATCCAGGGAGCCAGTTTTGATTCCCCACTCCTCAACACACAGCCAGCTGATCTAGTCACAGTCCTGATAGTGCTGTTCTCACAGAACAGTCCTGTCAGTAGCTCTCTTAGCCCCACCTACTTCACAGGGTGTCTGTTGGGGGGAGAGGAAGGGAAGGCTGGCAGTCTTCAAGCAAAGGTTGGATACACCCTTTTCTTGGATGCTTTAGGATGCTTAGGGCTAATCCTGCGTTGAGCAGGGGGTTGGACTAGACGGCCTGCATGGCCCCTTCCAACTCTATGATTCTGTGATTCTCTGATTCTAAGGCTACTGTAAGCTGATTAGAGATTCCTTCTTGTTGTCAAAAGTGGGGTATAAAAGCCACTCCTCCTTCTTCAAGATCCAGCTAGCCTGGGCTATTCAGGATAGGGCACATCACCTATCACTACATGCTTTTAACTGGAAATGCTGGGAGCAGAATCTCTCGCATGAAGCCCTGGCCCCTCAGCTAGCTCTTTATCAGATGCACATTCAAATGATCATTTAATTGTTGGTTCTGTTCACCGCACTGCATTGCCTCCAGTGAAATGCATCCTCCGATGTGCATTTGAACACACACCTTACAAAACATGCAAATGATACCTGTTAGGTCCACAGGGTCGCTCAATGGAGATGTAGCAACTGCCTAATCTGGCACCACCTCGGAATTTATATAAGGGTAAATGAATTGCAATCAGACATCCATGCCTCAACCCATGCATGATCGTTTAAATCTGTGAGCAGAAATAATAATCATTAGCATTTACATACCAGTCCCAGGGTTCAAAGCACTTTGCCCATTATTTTACAAGGTATTATTTTATTAGGCCAGTAATAATCAGCATATGGGAGCATCCAGATGCATAAAGCAAACACACCTTCCCTGTGGTCCATTGCATAGCAGCAACACCCTCCACCCTTTGGAAAGATCATTCATGGTGCCACAAGAGACAGACCAAGGGACAGCTGTAGGGCCCAGGGGGACAGAGCAAGGAGGGAGAAGAGGCTGCAGTTACTTCTGCCCCTCAGCAGAATAGAAAGGAGGAACATTTTCCATTTTTGTGTCCATCCTCTTTCCAGCCCACCATATTGTTGGGCTGTTCCTCCTTTCATGTCCTCTGAGTTTGGCTGACAACCTCTAGATGGGGCTGGAGTTCTCCTGAACTTCATCACCAGATCAATTTCGCTGGACCATTTGTAGGGCAGATTCTCTGGCCTCCTTTCCTCTCCTTCTGCCCCAGATCTCCAGAAATTTCCAACCCAGCATTGGCTACTCTACTTGTGACTCTGAGAATGATCCCTCCTGGGGTGTGAAAGAGCCACAGCCATGGAAAAGAACTGTCCACCCAGAGTGGCATGATATGGAGCAGGGGTAGTCAAACTGCGGCCCTCCAGATGTCCATGGACTACAATTCCCAGGAGCCCCTGCCAGCGAATGCTGGCAGGGGCTCCTGGGAATTGTAGTCCATGGACATCTGGAGGGCCGCAGTTTGACTACCCCTGATATGGAGCTTTGTGCTAGTAGGCTTAGCAGGTTCTCTGAATTTCCCAGCTTTCTTCTTTAGTTTTTAAAGTAAGTCCCTAGCTTTTGTCCTTGCACAAGTATGCGCTTTTCCTTATATTTCCACAGGGGAAGGTGCTAGAGACTTTAAAAAATGAAAGCTGGGAATTCAGAGAACCTGCTAAGTTTTTCTACCAGAAGGAATCTCAAAGTGGCTTACAATCACCTTCCCCTCCTCTCCCCACAACAGACACCCTGTAAGGTAGGCGGGGCTGAGAGCTCTGACAGGACTGCTCTGTGAGAACAGCACTATCAGGACAGACTGTGACGAGCCCAAGGTCACCCAGTTGGCTTCATGTGGAGGAGTGGCAAATCAAACCCGGCTCTCCAGATTAGAAGTCCCCGCTCTTAACCACTACACCAAACTGGTTCACAATCAGTTTCTAGAAAAGGATCAAAATAAATGTGTTCTCAAAAGGACTCAGGCTTCAGAAGGGCAGGCCTCACCAGCCAAGCAACAGACTGTGCTAGCCAAGTGGTGCCTTTGGCCACATGTTCATTCCTTTTGAAGGAGTGCCTGTGAGGGGGGAAAGCTTTCCCTTCAGCCTAACTGCCTGGAGATGAGCTGTACTTCTAGGTGATCCTTAGACCCTACCTGGATGCTGGCATCCCTAAACCTCAGTGGGGTACAATGCTACACAGTCACCACTCCAAAGCAGCCATTTTTGCCTAGGGAGCTGATCTTTATAGCCTGGAGATGAGCAGAAATCCCAGGAAATCTCCACGCCTCACCTGTAGGTTGGCTGTCCCTGGTCTGAAAATATTCCTTGAGGTTTGGAAATGGGGCCACAAAAGTGTACAATGCCTCTGCAGCCACCTAACCAGCCACATAGCACCCCCTGACCTATTTCAAGTGAAGAAAACATTGCAGAGAGGAGATAGGTTGCCAGATTGGTGCAGATTCATGTTCTGGAATTCCACACTGCCTAGGTGTACATAAACCTGACTAGGGTCAAGACTGCTGTGCACAGAAAGACCTCCACTTAGTGCTTCCAAATGAGACACTAAACCCACATCAAACCATGAGCTAGCACCCATTGCATTACCGTACGCAATGGGCATTACTACTAGTATATCATAAAAGCCTTTGTTGTGTTGATGGGCAAACAGAAGCCTTCTATCTTTCTTATGTATCCTGAAGGGGCTGCCCTTCCCTCACAAACTGACTCCTATGTATGTGGCGTTTGGCAAGCTGTGACTCCGTCCTAGATAATAAATAAATATATTTTCCTTGCATTGAAGTGGCTGCCCAAATTGTTGCAAAATCAGACAAGGACTGAGGCAACAGGTGTGGTGTTGGGAAGGCAGGAAAAGGCATCTTGGGTCTGAGGTAATCTTCCTCAGGATACATTTGCTTGAGGCAACCTGATTGAAGCTGATGATGGTGATCAGAAAGCGACCTAAAAGACATCTCCCACACATGGGAAGCTGGTGCTGAACACATGGTCAGAAGGACCCATTTCCATGCCCCTACCCACAAGGTGATTCAGAAGACAACTTCATCTCCCTCTCCCCTCAATACTTGCTTGGTCATCCAGTATCATTAAGACAAGCTGGAAGAAAATAAAATCAGACTTACAGAAAGACATTCAGGATAAGGGACACCAGGCATTCAGGTGGGACTTGGGAATCCCCCAGTTTTACAACTCATCTCCAGGCAACAGAGATCAGTTCCCCTGGAGAAAGTGGCTGCTAGCAGGAGAAAAGAGCAAGAGCAAGAGTCCAAAAACACCTTGAAGACTAACAACATTTGAAGCTTGCAATACACATTTTGTGAGTCATTTTAGATATTAGAAGAGGGATGTAGACAAACTGGAACGTGTCCAGAGGAGGGCAACAATGATGGTGAGGGGTTTGGAGACCAAGACAGATGAAGAAAGGTTGGGGGAGCTTGGTCTGTTTAGCCTGGAGAGGAGACGACTGAGAGGGGATTTGATAATCATCTTCAAGTATTTAAAAGTATGCCAGATAGAGGGACGGACCGGAACCAATGGGATGAAATTAATTCAAAAGAAATTCCATCTAAACATCAGGAAGAAGTTCCTGACAGTTAGAGTGGTTTCTCAGTGGAGCAGGCTTCCTCGGGAGGTGGTGGGAATTTGGGGAATTTTGGAAAATTTATAAACAGAGGCTGGATAGCCATCTGATGGAGAGGCTGATTCTGTGAAGGCTCAAGGGGGTGGCAGGTACAGCAGATGAGCAATAGGGATGTGAGTGTCCTACATAGTGCAGGGGGTTGGACTAGATAACCCATGAGGTACCTTCCAACTCTATGATTCTATGACTCTAAGTTTAACATTTGTCCTTCTTCTGTTTCTATCCAGGCATATAGTTTGGCCAAGTGAGGGTAGCAACTCATGCATATGATGAAGTGAACTCTGGTTTATGAAAGCTTAGGCCAGAATCATTTTCTAAGCTTTTAAGGTGTTCTTTGTTGCGTTGAACTTGTGCTGTGAGCTGCAAAAGGGAGGGGGCAGAAAACGGGAGAGTGAAATGTTTAGGTATCATTTCTGCTTCGTAAATTTGTGCGTTATGGAAAGTGAAGCAAAGCCATCGTTCATGGCCCCCTCCAAAAGAAGTGACTGGAAAAGGATCTTTTTATGTCTCCAGCGAGCATGGCTAGCAGTCAGGCCGTCTTGGACAGCAGCAATTTTCAGTCAGAGGATTGCCTTAAAAGCCTGAAAAGCCACAGAGTTAATACGAACCAGGCAGGGAAAGTGAAGACGAAACCAAGAATCCATGGGCAGAACCTTCCAGAAGGTCTCAGCTGTGTGAGGTCTGGCTGAGTCACGCATGGCCACAGATTGGCCTGGCACTTTCAGAGACGAGGAACGGATTGAGGATTTGGCATATGGATGGCAGCCCAGGTTTTAAACTCCTCACATGTTTTCGTAGTAGATTTTTCATCTCAGGCGGCCGTGGTGCCAACAGTCTGTTAAAAGAGCATTCCTTTATATATATATATAATTCCCCCCATGTGTAAGTCCCTCATAAATACCATGGGAATTAATGTATGTGTGTCCCTGTTCTGAACCGAGGCAGGGCCACGCATGATGCATCTTGATGGGTCCTGAGGTGACATAATGAGTAAGTCAGTCACTGTGGATTGATACGGGCAACTCTTTAGGGAGATCTACCAGAACGGATAGTGAAAGAAGACATGTTTTACAAAACAAGAAGAGTTGGTTCTTATATGCCGCTTTTTTCTACCTGAAGGAGATTCAAAGTGGCTTACAGTTCCCATTCCTCTCCCCACAACAGACACCCTGTGGGGTGGGTGAGGCTGAGAGAGCCCTGATATTCCTGCTCGGTCAGAACAGCTTTATCAGTGCTGTGGCGAGCCCAAAGTCATCCAGCTGGCTGCATGTGGGGGAGCGGGGAATCAAACACAGCATGCCAGGTTAGAAGTCCGCCCTCCTAACCACTACACCAAACAGGGTCTCCAAGGGATGGGCCTAGGTTGTTGTTGTTAGGTGCGAAGTTGTGTCTGACTCATTGCGACCCCATGGACAATGATCCTCCAGGCCTTCCTGTCCTCTACCATTCCCCGGAGTCCATTTAAATTTGCACCTACTGCTTCAGTGACTCCATCCAGCCACCTCATTCTCTGTCGTCCCCTTCTTCTTTTGCCCTCAATCGCTCCCAGCATTAGGCTCTTCTCCAGGGAGTCCTTCCTTCTCGTGAGGGGGCCAAAGTATTTGAGTTTCATCTTCAGGATCTGGCCTTCTAAGGAGCAGTCAGGGCTGATCTCCTCTAGGACTGACCGTTTCCTTCGCCCTGCAGCCCAAGGGCCTAGGTAGAGGCGTATGAACTCTCGAGCAAGCAACAAGGCTGAAAACAGGGATGGACGGAGGCCTCCCTTCCTCGTTATTTGCAAGAACTGTTGACAGAGCTTTGGAATGAAATGCTAGGAGGACAGTGGGGGAGAAAAAGAAAAAGAAAAGACAACATGCCAAGAAGGTTGCTGCAATTTATTAGCGCGCTGAAGAAGCCCTTCACATTTAATCACTTTCAGCTGCATCACATGGGGTCTATTTTTAGAAATGGGTCTCATTAGGCATTATGTTCCCCCACCCTGCTGCATTCAGGCCTAAGCCATGAGGGAGAGGACGGGGGGTTTGGAACTCAACACAGGATTCTCTGGGGCCTTTTGGAACAAGCAACAGTGACAGGGATTCTCTCCAGGAGTCGCCAAGCCCTGAGGGGTTATAACAACGAAGGCAAACCTCCTTGGAGGGCCAATTTGCCCATGACCCAAGTCCTTGTGTTTGTTAAGTGATGACGTGAGGAGATTGACCCAGACGCCCAAAGGGCTTTTGCGCTCCTCAGACTTCAACACCTGCCCCCCTGAATGGGTGACGTGGGCAGAGTCAGCTCACACTTTCCCTCTTGTTGGCTTTTCCCCCCTTTGGACTGTGTCCAGGGGAGCTGTGATCGGCTCCAGTTGCAGAAATGGATCTCTAATATATCTGAGCATCGGTTTCGCAGCACAGCCAGTAGCAGCTCCCCAGAGCAGTTTAAGGATGAGAAAACCCTCAAGGTGGGAAGGCTGAAGCAGCTTCCATCCACGTGGCTCAGTCACAAATCCAAACAAGATGAGCGCATGAGAGAGAGGCACATTCATGTTTTCTGGTGCAGTGTTCACTTCTTTCTTCTGCAGGCTATCTTTCCCACAAAGCACATGCCTCCAGTGTCCTCATATTGCTGCTCAACAAACATGAGGACTTGCATAGAATCATAGAGTTGGAAGGGTCTTCTTGGGTCATCTAGTCCAGCCCCCTGCAGAATGCCGGGAATTCACAACTACCTGCCCACCCACAGTGACTTTGTAACATTTCAGTTGGTCCACCTTGCTTCTTCTATAGTCAGGGGTCCATATCTCAAGACCATGTGCTCAGTGCTGCCTCAGGGCCCAGTAATTGCTGCGTTTAGGTCACACTCTGCAATGCTTACAAATATCTGCTTGCTTTATCTGTTTATCATATTTGTAGACCGCCCCTATCAGGTCTACCATCTTAGGGTGGTTCACATCATGTAATAAATACAATACAGTATTGTATTCAGCAACTAATGAATTTAAAGGCATGTCTGCATTAATCTGGCATTGACAAGTGCCCCTAGGGTTGCTCTCAATGAGGGTTGGCAGAGAACTACAACAATTGGAGTGAGCTGAAGAACATCTCTTTTTACAGAATCACAGAACCATAGAGTTGGAAGGGGCCACACAGGGCATCTAGTCCAACCTCCTGCTCAACGCAGGATTAGCCCTAAGCATCCTAAAGCATCCAAGAAAAGTGTGTATCCAACCTTTGCTTGAAGACTGCCAGTGAGGGGGAGCTCACCACTTCCTTAGGCAGCCTATTCCACTGCTGAACTACTCTGACTGTGAGAAATTTTCCCCTGATATCTAGCCAATATCGTTGTACTTGAAGTTTAAACCCATTACCGTGCGTCCTTTCCTCTGCAGCCAACGGAAACAGCATCCTGCCCTCCTCCAAGTGACAACCTTTCAAATACTTAAAGAGGGCTATCATGTCCCCTCTCAACCTCCTTTTCTCCAGGCTGAACATTCCCAAGTCCCTCAACCTATCTTCATAGTGTTTTTAGTCATCTCTCTCTCCCCCCCCCCCCATTCATTTTGGATCATGCACTGTGTCATTTGGATTCTGAAAGGACTAAGATCTTGAGCCTTCAAATGGGTTCCTTGGGGGAGTTTTCTGTTTAAGCTGTGTATCAGAAGAAGAAAAGTTGGTTTGTATACCCAACTTTATACTACCAGAAGGCATCTCAAAATGGCTTACAATTGCCTTTCCTTCCTCCCTGCAACAGACATCATGTGTGGGAGTGGATTGGGAGGTCTCTGATTGGACCGCTGTGTGAGAACTGTACTGACAGGACAGTAACTAGACCAAGATCACCCAGTTGGCCGCATGTGGAGGAGTGGGGAATCAAACCCAGTTCTCCAGATTAGAAGTCACCACTCTTGACCATTATACCAAGCTGGTTTATCAAAGGGAGAAAACAGGACAATTCTTCTCACCATATGATGCTCCCAAAGGCTCTCATCATATAAAGACTTGATGGTGTCAAATCCTTATGGAGCTCCCTCCCCTCCCCAAAATTCGGCATCCCCAGATTTTCAGGGATTTCCGAACATGTTGTTGGCAGCCCTATGTTGATCTGATCCAGCAGAGCTTATGTGCCATTCATTGAGAAATGGTCCTATCACTCACCTTTCAGTTTTATTAGTCAAAGGTTTTTAGCCTTGGCCCATGGATTCAAGGCTGGTTTCAGGAGGAGGAGATTGAACCACTAAAATCAACCAACTAACCAACCAACCAATCAACCAATCAACCAATCAATCAATCAATTATATAGATAGCATTAGCCCTGTATGTCCTACAGCTTCCCTCCCTAGCAGGAAACTGACATGCCCCTTTTGTTTCTGGGCTGTGTCCTGAAGAGTCTTGCTGCCCAATCAGATTTCAGAGAACTACTTTACATAGATCTTGATGCTTAACAATAACTAGGTTAAATATGCACTGAGATGGAGAATGATGGCATGGGGAGAGGGTGAAGTTTGTGAATTCATTAAATAAATGAGTTGTTCATTTAATCATCATTGCCATATGGGAAAGGTTTATGCTTCTATAGCTTGGGAATAAAATAAATAATTAGAATTTGCAGATGTTGTCAATCAGATCATAGCAGATATGACCTTCCTTCCTTCCTTCCTTCCTTCCTTCCTTCCTTCCTTCCTTCCTTCCTTCCTTCCTTCCTTCCTTCCATCCATCCATCCATCCATCTAACAACAGAAACAAGCAAGGAAAGTGAGAGCTCAATCAACTTTGTTCTGCAGTTGTCTTCTGAGCAATGGCCAAAGAAGCATTCCAAGTTACTTTGGAAGTAGCTGTAGATATCCTAGAGTTAGAACTGGGCTCCAGCTGGCTGAGATCAGTTCCTCTGGAGAAAATGGCTGCTTGAGAAGCTGGTCAGTGTCGCATTGTACCCTGCTGAGATCCCACCTCTCTCCAAACTCCGCCCTCCCAAGGCTCCACCTCCACCTGCAAACTCTCCAGGAATTCCCCATCTCAGAACTGGTCACCCTATGACAACTGCAGACTGAATTCTATTTTTCAGCGCAGAGGTGGTATCCTTTCCCCCCCTAACAAGAAAACACCAGTCAGCCAGCGAGTGAGTCACCAAGAACAGACAAGGGATGGCCCATTTGCTAAACAGCTACATTGAAAAACATGACCCTGTGCACAGAAATCATGGGGGGGGGGGGAGTTTACCAGCAGATACAGCAGCAGAGCTGACAGTGGAGGTCTGCTAATCGCTTCTTCCTCACCTCCAGATTCACTTGTCTCCCCTCAGGCCGTCTTCACAGCGATTTCCTAAAACTGTGCTGCTCCAGTTCACTTGCTTGACAAAGTAAGAAGTCCCACCCCCCACCCCCCACCCCCAGGGAGAATAAGAAGGAAATTATGCAGCCCAAGATTAAGCTCTAGTTAACAAAGATTAGAATGCAAGGCCAGGGGAAAGGTTCAGGTGCCCTTTACAATAGCGAAAGCCTATTAAGGGCACCGGAGAGACCAGGGAACTTCACCAGATAACTAAATCCATTGATCTCTAATCCTTCGGGCTCGACTTACTCTGCAAGAGTTGCTCTCATGGCTCCAGTCCAGCACCTTGCACTGCCAAGAAACACTTAGTTCCTCTGCAGCCAACAAAAAGAGCGATGTGCGGTATGTGGGGGACAGCATAATGAGAATCGGCTTTTGCTTCAGTTTAGCCTGGCGGACGTCGGTGAGGAGCTGAGCGATCTCAAAGTGGCGATGTTCTAGCAGGCCTTTGAAGTGGGACAGGGTGTGTAGGGCGGAAGGATGTAGAGCGGGGGGAGTCAAACTGCGGCCCTCCAGATGTCCATGGACTACAATACCCAGAAGCCCCTGCCAGCGAATGCTGGCAGGGGCTTCTGGGAATTGTAGTCCATGGACATCTGGAGGGCCGCAGTTTGACTACCCCTGATGTAGAGTCAGGTCTGGTGTGTTCATGAAAGGACATTGGGTGGTAGTTCAAGATGCCTGGGTGGGAAGTTTCCCCTGGACAGCTCCAGCCCCAACTCCCGAACCTTCCTGAGAGAAGGCATTACTTACTATTCATGCGCATTTTCTTTGCTGGCTTCAGACATTCAAACGGGGAACACCATTGAAGGTAGATGCATTTTGCCTTCTGTTTAGTTGTAAACACAGCAGTTATGCCTATGGATTAGCAATTACACTCCGCCTGAGTGGCAAAAGCATTTCAGATAAGTATTAGGAAAATAGTGACGTATCTATGGCTGTCCTTTAGTCCGTTTTCCCAGTTGTGCTTTTAATGCATCTCAGGCGCTCTTCTTCTCTTTGCAACTATAATGGGGTTTGGAACAAATACCAGACATGGGAATATATTAGACAAATGGAATCCACATAAAATCCCAGATGTGGCAGGAGCATGTGTGATTTGTGTGTGTTTATGTCTTTTCACTATGTCAGTTTCCTTTTCCCTTTCTGACTGACTCACCCCCCCCCCCCCATGCAGACATACATGTAGTATTCACACACACTGCACAACATTAACAAAAATACAGGGGTCACTGCAATTGAAGAAGTGGCCCCTTTACTGAAGAGCTCTTGCCTATGTGAAGAAGGAATACAAAGTGGGATTGAATACCTGGGCCCCCGTTCTGGTTGCAAAATTATTTAGGATTGCATTTAATAAATCTCAAGAAGACACAACTTTTTGCTTACTGGTTTCGTTTGCTTTGGGTGTATTTCCACATGAAACCGACGTAAGGTGACCAGATTTTAACATTGGTAAAGCGGGACACCATTGACCGGGGGGGGGGGGGGGGGTTCTGGATTCAAAATTTGGTCTATATGGAGCGACAAAAATTTTCATAGAACGCATAGAACGCAAAAATAGCATTGTAATATATAGTTTTTAATTTCAACATAAGTACCATTTGCCAGGTGCCCCCAGATGTCCCTCCAAAAGTGGGACAATCTGGTCACTTTAAACCAACGTTGTTGCTTCATATGGACATTCCTAACGTGCACAAATATGTTTTCACAGATACTGACTCAAAGTTCCTGTGCTCCTTTCTGATGCTTCTCTCATTGATCCATGACAAAGGTAGGCAAACTGTCTCAGTCGGTGACATTTTGCAAATGTGCATCCTTGCACTGCCTTGTGGGAATTATAGTTTTTCTTATAGTTTTTCTTCTTGCAATGCTTTGTGGGAATTGTAGTTTTGTTCACCCCTATATATTTGCCAAATTCCTGTTGTTAGATTTTGAATGAACCAAAACTGTATACTGGAGCTGCATGGTTTGCTTTTCACTGCATTCTCTGTCCATGACCTGGTGTGTGTGTGTGTGTGTGCGTGTTTTACTGAGAAAGTCAGGCAAATTGGTTTAACTGGGCGGGGTGTGTGGGGGTTGAACATATACATTCTTGTACTGCCTTATGGTAGTAGTATATTTGCCTAGGTGGCCACATGATGGCTGTTTTCATGTGCTCATGCCATGAAGCATATGGAGCCACTTAGGAAAGCCTGTTGAATCAGCCACCGCATAAAGCGGCTCAGACATGGCCTTTGAACTTCAAACAACAAATGTCAAGGTGATCCATTGCTCCTCAACTCACATATTAATGGACAGCTTGATCACAGTAAGTTCAAATGTCAAACACATTTGTTTCTAAGTCTGCAACATCCCTGGTGCTGACAATTTAGAGCACAGCTGAAGGAGTGAAACATTCATAATCATTTCCTAACATTTCAGTATCTGAGACTAGGGCTGGAGAAGGCGAAAGGGCAGCGACAACAGTGGCAAAGTAAAACGGATGCTGGGAAGTGCTCTCTATCTCTTGCTTCTGATACGTGGATCAGTGATCCCTTTAGCAATGCCCCATGGCCCCTCTCAATAGGCTTCTTTCTTCTTAAAGCCATCTATTCCACAAAGCAAAGAGCAAGCCCTGATCATCTCTGCATCACTAGAGCAGCTGGTCTTCAGGCCAATCCAGGAACAGCAATCTTCATCCAAGGAGCCTCCCGACATTTTGTGTTTGGCCGCCATTTTGTACCGGTGCCCATTCAGTGTTCTCTTAACTACAAATGTTCTCACATTGGGAAATTATTCTCCAGGTGGGACCTGAGGATTCCTGGGAATTACAGCTCATCTAGACTACAGAAACTACAGGAGGAATATTGTCAGGGCTCTCTCAACTACCTCACAGGGTGCTTGTTGTGGGGAGAGGAAAGGGAAGGTAATTGTAAGCTCCTTTGAAATTCCTTCAGGTAGAGAAAAAGTGGCATATAAGTACCAACTCTTCTTCTTCTTCAGGGATCTCATTCCACCAGGTTGGGGCCAGGACTGAAAAGGCCCTGGTAAGAAAAATCAGAGGGTAGATCATCCAGTGGCTGTGGGCACGATCCAACACTGTCCAGGAACCAAGGGGGGCAGGACCCAATCTCATCTCCCAGGATCACCACCTAGCCTCAACCAAACATCTGGCAGAAGAGCTCTGTCTTGCAGGCCCTGTTTCTCCAGTCTCCTTCATGATTCCAGGATCCCTCTCGAGATGGTCTCTGCCAGTTTAGACCCCATCAGCATGTATTTTTAGTGAAGATTTTGGTCTCCCACGTGCATTATTTGGCACTTGCTCACATTGGACCTCATTTGCCACACTGACACCCACTTGCCCAAATTCAATGGATCCCTCTGGAGTACTTTGTAGTCCTCTGTGGTTCTCACCATCCTGAACACCTGGCCAGACCATCGCCACTGGCGGACTACCGGCATGTGAAGTCCCCTATGGTGCACTGAGAGGCAGCCTGCAATGCCAGATAGTTTTTGCCATCAGGGTATATTTTTAATAGGGATATTATACTGTATTTTATATGGGGTTTTATCGTGTAACCTGCCATGAGATGGCTTGCCGAGAGCAGCGGGAAATAAATCGAATTATAAATAAAAATAAATACAACTAAGTGTCATCCAGCTACTTAGCCACTTCAATGTGCTGTGTGTAGGAGATCTCCCACCCCCATCTGCAGGTTGGCATCGCTGTCCTTTCAAGGAATCCAAAGCAATTGCTATGCACTTCTTCAAGTAATGCTACAAATAAACCAAAAAAAAGGTTCATTCAGGCATTCAGTGATTCCATTGCTTGTGGGTATGCCTCAAAATTCCCTAGCTTGAGCCCTCTTGTGCTCTGAACGCACAGAATTTATTACGGAATACTGATGCACTCCCTGTCTGCTGCCCAACATATTCAGTGCTTGTTGGTCTTGTTCTGCATGCATCAGGGTTCAGCTCTTGTAAACAAGGACTCCCTGTGTCCATTTTGCATATCTGTACTTCTGTGCAGACGTTCTGGTGAATCCACCAAGCATAGAGTTGGGTTAACAGATGCCATCTTGACAGGTCTCTTTCTCTCTCCCTAGCCCAGCCTTCCTCAACTTTTTTTACTGCCGAGAAACCAATTTTAGGCTTCAAGAAACCCTGGAAATGGCGCAATCCTGCAGAACATAGTTGGGAAGCATCACTGTTTACATGCCCATCTAGGGCCCCTCCTCTTCCCACCAAGAACATTGTTGGCCATTTAGGGAGACCCCAGTTGAGAAAGCCTGCTCTAGCCCATGCTCCCCCCTCCCCTTTATGTTGGAGTGGAAACAGTGACCCAATGGGATTGCTTCCATTGCCAGAGTTGGATCTCAAATCCCAGGTAACTGTTGGGAAAAAAGGGAAAGACTGCTTGTGATTATAGTCTAGCAAAAAATGTCTGCAGTTGAAGGCTGAAAACATGTTGTGACTTATGGAACCATATTTCCTCCCATTTTTACAAGTTGGCAGCCAAGGTTTTATCCATGAAAGAGATTGGTCCCATTAGAACGTGTTGAGTCCCCCTGTGATCAGTTTCAGGGGGGGGGGGGATCCCCTTGAGAAAAATATATAATAACAATCAAACACTTCTTGGCTCTTTAGGGGAAAGCCAATAGAGAGCCAGTTTAGTTTAGTGGTTAGGAGTGCGGACTTCTAATCTGGCATGCCGGGTTTGATTCTACACTCCCCCACATGCAGCCAGCTGGGTGACCTGGGAACTGATAAAGCTGTTCTGACCGAGCAGGAATATCAGGGCTTTCTCAGCCTCACCTCCCTCACAGGGTGTCTGTTGTGGAGAGGAAAGGAAAGGCAACTGTAAGCCACTTTAAGCCTTTTTTGGTAGAGAAAAGTGGCATATAAGAACCAACTCTTCTTCTTCTTCCTCTTCCAGTTTTCAAATGCTACTGCTGAAGGTTGGTTTGCTAATCAAATCAGCAAACCACCTCTGAATTCAAGAACAGTACACAGATAATGGTCCATCAGCCTCTGAAACTTTTATCCCCCCAGCTTAGGATTTGGCCCAGTGAGCAGGCATTGATTTTGCATGGTAGAATAACTCATCAGCTTTTTTGGCAGAAGCCCAGAGACGAAGCAGCTGATTAGACTGTGGACGCACCTGAGTGCACAATGGAAGCCGGCCCCCCTGGATACCTTGTGCCTGTTTTCACAGGTGGGTTTCAGCTAAATTAGTAATGGGAGCTCACCTCTGGTTTCTTTTTCCCCTTTTGGCTTAACCGAAGCGCTTACACACACAGAGGGATATTCCGAGGGGTTTGGAATTCTAGAAGACCAAAGAAGAGAAGTGGAAATAATTGGGCACAGCTAGAAAAGAGAAAAAGCTAAAGGGAGACAGAGCAGGATTTTCCCCATATGTCGAAAGCCTCCTGTTGTGAAAGAGGAACCTGCTCTGCGAATCCTCACAGTTGATCCCCTCAACCCATGTTCCTGACCTAAACAAAAGGCTAAATTCTTACAGCAGTACCAGCTCCTCCCTCCTGAACCTTGCTGAAATTGATTTGGTATTGTTGATGGGTTTTGATGTTGTGGTTATTTCAGAGAAATAAGCATTTAGGCCCGAGCCATCCTGGAAGGCCCAGGCTACCCTGCTCTCTTCAGACCTCTGAAGCTAAGCAAGGTCAGCCCCGGTTAGTGTTTTGAGGAGATGACCACCAAGAACATCCAGAGTTGCTATTCAGAGGCAGGCAACAGAAAACCGTGTCCTGCTTTAAAAGACTAAAGAAGCCTAAGTCAGCTGCGATGTGATGGTACTTTCTACTTCAGTTTTGTAAGCTTCTTTGAGGAGATATTTTAAGTAGAAAGACCTAGTATGTTTTTTTTTAATAAACAGCATGAATAGTAAACAGTTCAATGAAGTACTCGGTAATCATAAGCCTAAAGACCAAGAAACATGGAGGTAGAAGGGATCCCACGGGTCCCTGAGTACAACTCCCTACAGAACAGGACATTCACATTAACCACCCCTTCCCCATTCCCCCAGTAGCCCCTGTTCAGTGCCCAGAGCAAGCATCCTCAATCAGGGATTCATGAAACCCTGGGGTTTCTTGACAGCCCTGGAAGGGTTTCCTGAATGGGTGGGATTTTTTTTAATTTTTTTCATTCATTTTTAATTTTTTTTAAATGTGCTAAATATTTATAGGATTATATGACCATATATGTTCATGTCCTCCCCCCCCCAATGGCCAACGATGGGCCTGGTGGCTAGGGAGGGGAGAGCCCCCAAGATACACAGCGATGCTTCCCAACCATATTTTATTTATTATATTTCAATTTCGATACTATCACTCCCAAAATGGCTTGTGGCGGTTACTCTATATCAGGGGTAGCCCACCTGTGGTCCTCCAGATGTCCATGGACTACAATTCCCATGAGTCCCTGCCAACGTTTTCTGGCAGGGGCTCATGAGAATTGTAGTCCATGAACATCTGGAGCAGGGGTCATCAACCCCCGGTCCGCGGCCCAGTGCCAGGCCACAAAGGCCATGGTATCGGGCCGCAGGCAGCCGCG
The DNA here is from genome assembly GCF_049243985.1 of Paroedura picta. Classification (NCBI taxonomy): domain Eukaryota; kingdom Metazoa; phylum Chordata; class Lepidosauria; order Squamata; family Gekkonidae; genus Paroedura; species Paroedura picta. The sequence continues at coordinate 163,811,630 of NC_135370.1, forward strand.
TCTGCCTCCCCCTGCGTGCAGCGAGAAGGAAGGGAAGAGGCAGGCGCAGCCGCTGGCACACCGGTGATGCAAACTCGCATGCACGCAGTTGTCGCGCATGCACGTTAGCGCCCCTTGGTGGCAAAAACGTGCATGCGTGGCAACTGCACATGCACGTTTTCACAGCACCCGGGCCGTTGGCTCTCCCCCCACCCCGGAGGCGGTCCCTGACCTGAGAAAGGTTGGGGACTGCTAATCTGGAGGACCACAGGTTGACTACCCCTACTCTATATGATCGCACCACTTCTGTTTCAGGATGTTTCAGGAGCTTCTCAGAGGTAAAAATGTTGAGATAGGCTGGCCTAGAGGATGGCAAAACGCTTCCCAGATCCCTGGGCTAAAATGCCTTCCTGTTCCTAATATGGCAATCAGCATTAACGTGGGCACATAAGAAAAAGCCGCAAGAGCAGAGCGGTGGTGCATCCCTTCCTGCCCTCCCTCACAGATTTGCTTCCATTAAGGGAGAAGCAACATTTCTAAGGACTTCATGCTGCCGCTCTAAATGTGTAGCCGTTTTCATTCATCCTTTCGCTGCATACAAGGGAAGACGCGGGGAAGGAGTGGGAGGGGCCCTGCTGCTTTGGCCCCAGCTGTCCTTCTGCCCTGCTCGCATGGCTCCTTTGTGAGCATAGCCTATGTGCCGGCAAGCAGGACATGCGTAGGTTCCCTCCTTGTGATCAAGACCGGCCTTTCTGTAGGCTCCCAGGTAACCCCCACCGAGCCTAGCCGCACAGAAATAGGTTCTTGTTCACAAAGTGACAATGAGTGCGTGGAAGCCGTCGTGTGGACCACGGGCATGATCTGCCCCCGCCCCTCCATGTTTTCTTTGTACAGAGAGCCTGGGAAGTACTCATTACACTGCTTTTATTAATTTTGTATCGCTTTAGCAATGATAGATAGTTCCTGGCCCCTAACGTTTCTCTTTGCCAAAGAAAATGTCATTTTTGTGCATATGTTAGTTTCTAGAACATTTTCTGGATCCATTCAGGAAACCCTTCCAGGGCTGCCAAGAAACTCCAAGTTTTCACAAAATCCTGAGAAAGCCCGGCCTGGGTCTCTATGCCCACTGGGAGAAAATTATAAACAAGAAATGTAGCATTGCATTCTTATCAGAGATTCTTACTAGAAGTGACAACGGTAAGCTCTAGGAATGTACTTGTCTGCCCTTAAAGGGTTTCCTGAATGGGCGGGAGTTAATTGATTTTAATATATTTTTTCAAATGTGTTAACCATTTATCCGGTAATATGACCATATATTGTTATGTTGATCTGCCCAGTCCTCCCAGAATTGCCAGTGATGGGCCTGGAGGGGGTGGGAAGGGGAAGGGGAAGGGGAAGGGGAAGGGGAAGGGGAAGGGGAAGGGGAAGGGGAAGGGGTCCTGTGTGGGCATGTTCACAGCTCTGCTTCCCAATCACATTCTGCATGATTGCGCCATTTCTGGGGTTTCTTCAAGCTGTGAGAATGTTTCAGGGGTTTCTCAATGGTGAAAATGTTGAGCAAGGCTGATCTAGGTCCCAGTTCAGAACAGGTCCAGAATAATATTGCCTAGCTTTAGAGAGTAGATTTGGGATCACATTCATGGAACTACGAGCATCTCATATTGTTGGGCTCACAGGTACTGGGGAAAATTAGTAGTGGCGGTCATTGCCCCTCTTTCCTAGAGGCCTCTAAATGGCTTGGACTGACTTCTCTACGTGGACTTTGGTCTCATTCTGCAAGGCAATTTTTACACCGAATCTGGAATTAGAAGAAGAAGAAGAAGAGTTGGTTCTTATATGCCTCTTTTCCCTACCCGAAGGAGGCTCAAAGCGGCTTACAGTTGCCTTCCCTTTCCTCTCCCCACAACAGACACCCTGTGGGGTGGGTGAGGCTGAGAGAGCCCTGATATCACTGCTCGGTCAGAACAGTTTTATCAGTGCCGTGGCGAGCCCAAAGTCACCCAGCTGGATGCATGTGGGGGAGCGCGGAATAGAACCTGGCATGCCAGATTAGAAGCCCGCATTCCGAACCACTACACCAAACTGTCTCTCCTGGTTATTTTACAGGCTGGTAACTGAACCAGGTTTTAATTAAGCGATGTGAAAGCAGTGCAGCTCCAGCAGTGAGGAACTATTATGCTGGATCCTGTGGATTGTTTTTTGCTCCTAATGGTTTAGCTTCCTTCCAGCTGAAAGAAATCACCTCTGTTAGGGAAAAGTTCCACAGAATCTGAGCCAATGGCATGCATCTAGCCATTCAGTCATGCTAGGGGTAGCGTCTTCCTGTATTCATCATTTATTTATTATTCATTGATTAATTAGACTTATAGACCTGCCACTCTTGGCCCAGCTGTCTCGTGGCAGTTTACAGAATGTAAAATATAAAATAAATATGAAACCCCCATGATAAATAAACTAACTCCCTTGCGGACCCACACCTCTGATGCTCAGTGGATTCTCCACTGGATGACCCAAGCTGAGGTTAGCCTAGGGCAGGTGGAAGATTGCAAAGGGCGGGGAGGGACCTGCAGATCTAGAAGCTCCAGTCACTGCCCTGGCCTCAACCAAACACCTGGCAGAAGAGCTCCATCTTGCAGGCCCTGTGGAACCCAGAGAGCTCCGTCAGGGCCCTCAGCTGTTCCAGGAGCTCATTCCACCAGGTTGGGGCCAGGGCCAAAAAGGCCCTGGACCTAGTCAAGGCAAAGTGAACCTCCCAGGGACCTGGGACAAGCAGATTCATACCCACAAAGCAAAGGGCCCTATGGGGTCATAAGGAGATAAGCAGTCCCTCAGATAGGCAGGACCCAGACCACATATAGCTTGAAAGTCAAAAACGAGACCTACAGCCATTTCCTCCAACTCCCTGAGATGTCATTTCTAGAGTCATGGGACCCACACAGAGTAGGAATGCCAAGCTGCCAATGAGAACTGGCAATTCTGGCATAGAAATCCCAGTATTTCTGAGAGCTACCACCTTGCCTTACTCACTGTAGTTTCCTCCAGAACTTACACTGCTTTTCCTCTGTGCAAGCCCTGGGACCTGGGAATGATCTCTGGGGATTGGGGAGAACCAGGGAGGGTTGCAGAAACAGAGGAATGCAAGAAAACTTTGTATTCCATGCATGGAGTAGTATTATGCAAGGAGTGTAAGAGCACCAGACTACTAAACAAATCAGTTTTATTAAGAAGTGAAGCAAGCTTTGCGTAGTAAGAGGAAAGAGATATTCTTAACTCTTCTGCATTCATTCAGTCTGTTCTGGAGGCAAGCAGGGAGGAAGTGTGCTCAAAGCAGCAGGAAGTCTCCAATTGAGTCCGTCAGGATAAGGGATGTGCATTTGGTTTAGAGTAGCTTAAAAAAAAAACATGCAGAATCAATGATGATTTGCTTTTTTGTTTGTTTGTTTTTAAGTTGAACCTGATTCTCTTATTTGCGTCAGAAGCTACATTGCTAAGCCTGAATCAATTTGGCTTTTGATTCGGCAAGATTCAGGATCCCCAGATATATATTTGGCTCCATTATGCCCTATGGAGTTATTACAGTCAAGGGGAAATATAGCTTAAATATATTCAGTAGTTTGCTGGGGGTGGGGTTTCAGATAGATACTCTGAATTTGCATCATAGCTGCTGGAGCCTCTCCTCAAACTACCCCAAAGTTTCAAAAAGATTGGATCAGGGTGTCCAATTCTGTGGGCACCCAAAAAGGTTCTCCCACCCTTCATTGTTTCCAGTGAAAGGGAAATACTGAGGTAGCAGTACAAACTCAGCAGAATGTCCCAGATAATTTCTGCAGTGAAAGTGAAAGTGAAAGGCAGGCCAGCAGAGAACTGCCCAGCAGAACCAGTAACTCTGTAGCAGTGCCACCCAGCAGGATCAAGGGACGGGGCACTTTTGCAGGGACAGAATAAGAAGAATTAGTTCTTATATGCCACTTTTCTTTACCCAAAGTCTCAAAGCAGCTTACAATCACCTTCCTTTTCCTTTTCTCACAACAGACACCCTGTAAGGTGGGTGAGGCTGAGAGAGCCCTGATATCACTGAAGAAGAAGAAGAGTTGGTTCTCATATGCTGCTTTTCTCTCCCTGAAGGAGTCTCAAAGTGGCTTACAGTCGCCTTCCCTTTCCTCTCCCCACAACAGACACCCTGTGAGGTGGGTGAGGCTGAGAGAGCCCTGTTATCACTGCTCGGTCAGAACAGCTTTATCAGGGCTGTGGCGAGCCCAAGGTCACCCAGCTGTCTGCATGTGGGGGAGCATGAAATCAAACCCAGCTTGCCGGATTAGAAGTCCACACTCCTAACCACTACACCAAGCTCCTAACCACTACATCAGTGCAATGAACCGGAGCCCAGCAGCAGAACCTTGTGCCACCTTAATAATGCCCAACAGCAGAACTCAGAGCTGACCTACTAGTGGCCAGGAGGAGAACACAGGGTCCTATAATGGCAAAAGCCAACTCACCAAGAATGTAATATAGAACCACAATCCCATCAAGGGAAAGAGGGTTGCAAAGATAGCAATTCTGGGATTGCGATTCTGTTCTTCAGTCCTTTTGAGTGGGCTTTTGTCACAATGGGACCCTGGGTTCAGCTGCCGGGCTCCAGTTGAGTGGCACTGGGTGGGTTTTGTTGTTGAGTAGGGGGATCTAGAACATTTATAGATTGCACTGGTTCTGCTGACCATGGAGAAATGCTGATGAACCCCCCCCCCTCCAGTTTCTATTTCAGAGATTATCTGATGCAAAGTTGGTCCTGTTGGGTTGGCACTGCCACAGTAGCACTGGTGCCTTTGCCCCAATGCCCCCGCCCCACACACAGAGACCTAGGCCCATTCTGCACACATAGATTAATGCACTTTCAATGTGCTTTCGCAGCTGGATTTTCCTGTGCAGAACAGGAAAATCTACTTCTAAAGTGCATTGAAAGTGCATTATCTATTGTGTGCAGACTAGGCCCTAGATTTTCCGCTGACTTCAGTGGCTCCATAGGGTATAATGGAGCCAAGTCGATTCAGGAATTTTGCCGAATCTGAATCCCTGTACCAGTGGTTCTCAACCTGGGGGTTCGGGACCCCTTTGGGGGTCAACCGGCCCTTTAACAGGGGTTGTGGCAGGGTGAGCAGCCTGGCCCCAGGGGTGGGAGCTGCTAGTGTTTCCACTCCTCCTGCAGGTGCTTGTGCTCGGCCACCATCCGCTCTAGCAGCATCCCCGGAAAAAAAAAATTATATACCATCATGAACAATGGATCTTCACTCCATTGGTCAGTTTTGGTTTAATTTCTGTGAACGAACACCTACATAATTGTATGGTTGGGGGTCACCATAACATGAGGAACTGTATTAAAGCGTTGTGGCCTTAGGAAGGTTGAGAACCACTGCCCAATACCATTACTGAGACTTTGGGATGATTTGGTATATACTCAATCAATTTGGATAAATTGACAGAAACCTGAAAAAAACTATTTTTAAAAAAGTTTTTAATCTATCTGTGCTAAATACACATCTTTCCCTATGCCCCCTGTGGGATATTGTTTATAGGTTTCTGAATCATATACACTACAGATCTTGCTTTAGGATGCTTTGGGCTGATCCTGCGTTGAGCAGGGGGTTGGTTGGACTAGATGGCCTGTATGGCCCCTTCCAACTCTATGATTCTATGATTCTATGTTCCAACAGGATCCACAGTTGTTGGTGTTGCCTGCATCAAGCTAGAACACACCTGGAGGTTTGGAGGCTGGAGCTTGAGAAGGATGGGATTTGGGGAAAGGGAGGGACTTCAATGGGGTATAATGCCATAGAGTCCACCTTACAAAACAGTCATTTTCTCCAGGAGAACTGATCTCTCTTGCCTCAAAGTCAGTTGTATTCCCAGGATTTCTGCAGCCACCACCTGGAAGTTGGCAATCTAACACTCATGTGCCTCCAGAATACTGTTCACTTTGAACAAACCCAAAGCTATTTTGTTTGGATTAAAATTTATTGTGAAGAATAAAGCCTTGGCATTTCCTGCATGAATACAATTTTAAACAGCCAACTAAATCCTAACTCCAGGTTGGTATTCTTAATTTCCACCAGGGAGTATAGTAATAAGTTCGTCATTCTCTCGCCACCCCCCCCTCCCCTCCTTTAACTAGCGAACTGTGACAGAATTATTTTGCAACTTAACCACTCCGCAAATTATTCTCAATTCCGCTCTGACGTCGCCCCTCCTTCGCCGGCCTGATTTAACTAGTGTTAAGTGTAAAACACTTTAGTGAGGTAAGCTTTGTGTAGTCACAAAAACGAGATTAATGCACACGGGTAATTCCTGGCATTGGTTAAATGCCTGTAGTGCGGAACTTCGCCAAAGTAGGATTGATGAGTTCAGCCATTAGGTGCCGAAGTGTAGAGCGGAGGGAGACGACTTGTTTCTTGTTTAAATTGAAATCATTTCAATTCATTTCCTTCTTGGTTGGACAGAAGCATGTTTTTTCCCCCCCTTCAATAGGGAAGAAATCTTGAGGGAATCCATTGACCTAGCCAGTCATATAATGCAAAAAGTTAATGGGCAAAAATGATAGTCATACGCAGTTTATAATAGCATTTCCCACCCGCCTCTCTCTTCTCTCCCCTCTCCCTTTACTCCGTGAACCTTACAAAAGGAAAACATATTACAAGAGCAGCCACCAGGCTGGGAGGCACGTGACCTTTAACAATTATCAGGTCCGGGGCGAAATAAAATTTAATTTAAAAAAGCACACACACACGCAAACACAAATTTTGATGCGGAGATAGTAAATTATAAATTATGGAAGTCAGAGGCACCCAGCAACTTGTAAGTAACAGTCCCGTCTCTTAGCAACAAGCCGAGAGGGAAGCGGCTGGTTGGTACCCGGAGAGCCGACAGGATTGTTTTGTGATGATTACCACCAAGGAATCGGGAACAACATTTTAACACCTGCCGCAGGGCACTTCTGCACCTAGCTATGCATCTCTCCAGTGGCCCACAAAGTCTGGGCTAGCTGCCAGAAGGCTTCTGAGGCCTACCTCTCCACCGCAGCAGGCCGAGGGAAACAAAAAGGACTCCAGAGGGAAGATCAAAGCGGGGAAGTTCAGGTGTGCGAGGCACTAACTCCGGAGTTCTGCTCGGTTCAGTCCCTTTCTGGGGAGAAGAAGCGAAAGTTGGATTCCGCGCTTTGTCTCCCTCTCGTCCTCCTGGCGTCTGTTGTTTCTCCTTTCTTTGACCCAGGGATGGACAGAGACCTCTTGTTGCCACAGCGGACCTCAGTAGAAATGGATCTTGGGAAGAACTGAAACGCATCTAAAATGCAGGCGTTTCAAAGAAATCCAAGGATGCCGAATTCACATGGATCCTTATGTTGTATGGAGGCTGGCTGGCTCTAGGTGGTAGATGGGGATCTCCCACTATGATAATTGAGCTCCTGGTGACAGAGATCAGTTTGTCTGGAGGAAATGGCTGCTTTGGACGGTGGACTCTAGGGCAGGGGTAGTTTGCTGGCAGGGGCTCATGGGAATTGTAGTTCGTGGACATCTGGAGGACCACAGGTTGACTACCCCTGCTATAGGAAATTGATTAGGAAATTGATTAGGGATGCCTAGGCAAGAGCCTCTTGTGGCGCAGAGTGGTAAGGCAGCAGACATGCAGTCTGAAAGCTCTGCCCATGAGGTTGGGAGTTCAATCCCAGCAGCTGGCTCAAGGTTGACTCAGCCTTCCATCCTTCCAAGGTTGGTAAAATGAGTACCCAGCTTGCTTGCTGGGGGGTAAACGGTAATGACTGGGGAAGGCACTGGCAAACCACCCCATATTGAGTCTGCCATGAAAACGCTAGAGGGCGTCACCCCAAGGGTCAGACATGACTCGGGGATACCATTTAGGCATGGGCGATTTGATTTGCCCAAAAAGTACCTGAATCCATTAAACAAGCCTGTCCGAATTTCTGAATTGCCATTTGCTGAATCGTGATTTGCCATGATTTGGCAATTCAGGCAAGTAGTGCGGCCATCTACGATTTAAAGGGAAGCAAGAAGAGAAATGGGAACACTTTTAGCTTTCCCGCTCTTGCTTTCCCACCTTTCCTGAGTGAGGGGGGGAATGGATGGGAGGCATTCTTTCCAGACGAATAGCTAAGCTCCCACTTGTAATGCATTTTTGCCAATGTATTGCAATGAGGTTTTGCAGCATGCAAAACGTTTTGCATATCTAAGCCCAGCTCTGTGGGGAAGAGAAGGCTTTGGGGGGCCATTTTCAGCTAATATGCATTGTTTTTCTGGGGAGGGAGGCTGTTCTTGGCCAATCACAGAAGGCTTTTCTTTTTTTTTAAACCAAATAGAAAAACCCTCTCCTTGCAGATGCCTAGGGCTGCCTAGCGAATGAGCAACCCTCGGCAGCAGGCTGACTTAGTTGGTTGTGATACCATGATTGCTTTACCACATATATGCATTTTCACAAGTGTACTGGGATTGCCTCGGTCAGAAGCATCTGGCCTGGCTTCCCTGCTGTTGCTCAAGTCTAGAGATGTGTAAGCTGTCCTGAGAAAATCTACTAGTCATCTTGACATTCTTGGAACCTCCTCCCACATCTTTCATCATGAGAACACCCACCATGGCTGCATTGGAAGTTGGACTCTAGGGCAGGGGTAGTCAACCTGTGGTCCTCCAGATGTCCATGGACTACAACTCCCATGAGCCCCTGCCAGCTTTTTCTCTGCCTCTTCAAAATCCTGCCTGTACTTCTGGAAGTTCTCGGCCCACATATTGCTGGAGCCTAGCTTGTAGGATTTTGAGCATAACTTTGCTAGCATGAGAAATGAGTGTAATGGTGCGGTAGTTTGAACATTCTTTGGCATTACCCTTCTTTGGGATTGGAATGTAAACTGACCTTTTCCAATCCTGTGGCCACTGCTGAGTTTTCCAAATTTGCTGGCATATTGAGTGTAGCAGTTTTACTGCATCATCTTTTAAGTTTTTGAATAGTTCAACTGGAATGTTGTCACCTCCACTAGCTTTATGGTTGCTCAGACTTCTTAAGGCCCTTTTGACGTCACATTCCAGGATGTCTGGCTCCAGGTCAGTAACTACCCCATCGTGGTTATCAGGGATGTATAGCTCTTCTGTATAATTCTGCCACCTTTTTTAATGTCTTCTGCTTCTTTTGACATTCCTACCATTTTGGTCCCTTATCATACACATCTATGTATGAAACGTTCTCTTCATAGCTCCAATTTTCTTGAAGAGATCTCTGGTCCTCCCTAGTCTATTGTTTTCTTCTATTTGTTTGCACTGTTCATTTAAGAAGGCATTCTTATCTCTTCTAGCTATTCTAAAAAAGAACTCAGGTAGGGCCAGATCTTTGAGGGTGACTGTTTCATCCTCCTGTGCCCAGGTCTCGATCACACATGCCAATTCTACCTCATGCCTTTCAAAATAGTACCACAAGGTCGAGAATTTGTTATTAATCCACCTGGCATTGCATAACATCAAATTCAGATCCACCATAGCCCTTCCCCCCGCCTCCCAATCCTCGGGATGGGACGGAGGTTTGAAGGGCACCATGCGTATCAACCAAGGGAGGCTAAGAGAGCTCTGACAGAATTGCTCTGTTAGAACAGATCTAACAGGACTGTGACTAGCCCAAGATCACTCTGCTGGCTGTATATGGAGGAGTGTGGGAATCAAACCCAGCTCTGCAAACCCTGCCGCTTTTAACCATGACTACTAGATGACTCTCTCTGGAGCATGAGGATGGTAGGTTTTGGAAGGGATCTAATGTCATAGAATCCACCTTCCAAAGTGGCCATTTTCTCCAGGTGAACTGATCTCTGTCACTTGGAGATCAGTTGTACAGTAGAACTCATCTGGAGACTGGAACCCTACTCACGGTTCTCTCAGGACTCTCTCAGCCCCACCTACCTCACAGGTTGCCTGTTGTGGGGAAAATTATTGTAACCTTTTTTTGGGACTTCTTAAGGTGGAGAAAAGCCTTACAAAAAAAACCTTCTCTTTTTCTAAGCTTGGGGCTTTCTTCATGCCAAGCATGACTGCTGAGTCATCACCTGAAAATTACATACAGGAAGCAGCCTCTATATTGAGCCATCGTGTTTGTCTGTCAAGGTCTTCTCTGCCTGGCAATGGCATACCAGGGTTTCAGACAGTAGGGCTGCCAGCTCTGAGTTGGGAAATACCTGGAAACTTTGGGGGTGGAGCTAGGAATGGGTGGGATTTGGGGCAGGGAGGGACCTCAGTGGAGTATAACACTATGGAGTTCACCCTCCAAAGCAGCCATTTTTCTCCTGGAGAACTGATCTCTTTAGTCTGGAGATAATTCTGGGGGATCCCCAGAGGACCAGCATCCATATCAAGCAGAGAGTTCTTTCCTTTCAGATCTCCTTCTATCTAATCCTTACAAGTGGAGGTGCCAAGAATTGAACCTGGGACCTTCTGCTTTCCAAGCAGATGTTTTCCCACTGTGCCACAGAGTGTCTTCGTTTGACAAGGCCCTCAGGCTCCTCCAAGCAAAACAAGAATTTTTCTTTTGCCTTCTTGGGCCTGATTGCATCCAGGTCCTGCTCATTGCCCATCCTTTTTCAGTGCAATAGTTTTTTTGGTGTGTGTGTGTGTGTGATTTTTTTTTAACATGCTACCTCCAGGCTCTGCTGTGTCCCAGAATGCAGTGCGACACCCTGGCAGGAGTTCAGCCACAGACTAAACATTTGGCTCGCTGACAGGAGGACTGCCAAGAGTTGGCAACAGGAGACTCGCCGGGAAGCAGCAGGCTGCTAAACCCTTTCACATTTTTAATTAGATCCACACACCCATGTCTTTGAGCGATCATAAATATACAGATGACACGGAGCGCATTATTTAGGGGGTAAGCCACAGAACGCGCACTCACACACAAATGGAAACGGCACCACGGGTCTCTCTCTCTCTTCCCTTATTAAAACCATTTACCTACAGCAGGAGGGGGGGGAACAGGTAAGAGGCCGTGTGACATTTCAGCACTGATCGCTTCAGTGTGTTTCTCCTGGCACCGCGAGCCGACGCAGGTCTTTTTGAATCACTGACACCTAGACTTAGTTGCAAGAGCACAGCCAGGAGAGGGCATTCTCAGCACCGACTCTGCTCCGTAATTTCCCATCAGAATGATAGATTCCAGCTAAAAGGGTTCTTAAGCGCATTCCTCACTATAGTGATATTGCTGCTAATCCGTCTTTATTTTTCTGTGTGTGTGTGTGCCTTCTTTCTGGAATCCTGATATTCACTGAGATAAATCATACTGTTGTCCCTGTGGTTGCTGTGTCAATCTCTCCCTCCCCCCCCCCCCATCCCCAGTACCTTTCCTGCACACCTTACTGGATTCTGTTGTGCCTTTAAAAAAAAAAAAACTCCTTTCTGCAGAATTTTGTCTGCCGTGGGCAACTGGGAAAAGCGTATGCAAACAGTCAGGTTTAGAAGAATCCTGTGAGCAAGTCACCCATTGAAATTAGCACTGGAATTCCTAGAGATAGGAAAGTCATCAAACGGATAGGGCGAGGAGATCCATTGGAAAGGTCCTGAGAATTTCAGCTGCTCAGCTCCGTTTATTTCTCTGCTTTGTTTTTTGCGAAAGTCCATGTGGAATTTCTTGTGTATTGGAGAGTGCTACCAAGGTTTCTCCTAAAGCAAGACTCAAAATTGGGGATGTTCCTTCTGAGTGAAGAATCAGAACATTGTAAAGGGAAGGTGTTTTTCTCCTTCAAAAAGACTCACACAGTTACAGGGGAGAGTCACACTTCCCCCTGTCAAACAGTACATCTGCCCGAGGGTCTTTTGTGGGGAGAGGAAGAGATGGTGATTGTAAGCCACTCCAAGACTCCTTCAGGTAGTTAAAAGCAGGGTATAAAAACCAACTCTTCTTCTTTATTCATTCCTGACAAGGAACACAGTTAGGTTTTCAGGCATACACCTTCTCATCGAGCCCAACTGAGTTTCCTCCTCATTCTTGCTGTGCCACTATTCTTCTCAGCAGGCATTTGTTAAAACAGCTCCATCAGTTACAAATCATATCAACTGGTCATAAAGAAACTCTGGGTTTTAAGAGCAATCCTACATTTTGGTGTTTGTCTAAGGCAGGGGTAGTCAAACTGCGGCCCTCCAGATGTCCATGGACTACAATTCCCATGGGAATTGTAGTCCATGGACATCTGGAGGGCTGCAGTTTGACTACCCCTGGTCTAAGGAGTCCTTTGAGATTTTAATAGGTGAGAATCTATTAGGATTGGCAGGATTTTTCACGTCAGGAAAGGGGAAGAAAAGGCATACAAACCTGTTTTGCAGGCATTTGTCATTCATTGCCAAACTGAACAAACCTAGTATGACCACCTCAGGTCTGATTGCCACCGTTGAGCACAGTAAATATGCACAGTAAATACGACTGTTGACCATGTTCGAGACAAAATTTGTACCGTCCCTAATCTCAAGGAGTCAGTGTTTGGAGTGATTGTCTTCTTCCGACCCTGGAGAAATGTTGCTTCTCAGAGGAGACAAGACAGAATCATCCAGATAGGTGTATCATTGAATTTCATGAGCACGTTGTTTTGATTTCTCGAAAAATCCACTTTTTGACACAGGCTTTTTCGACTTTCAATGAAACTGGAGTCATCTTTCCCCCCACCATGCTAATGAAATTTGATGCAAACTATTGCCATTAAAGCTGACACCTGTTTTTCATATACATGATCTAAAAAGTGTAAAATTGTACATCATTTATCAATTGCATAAAATGCTGTAAGACAGCAAAAACATAAGGCTAAAACTAGAAAAGAAAGAGGTGGGACAGAAAGGCTTATAACAAACAGATGTTCTTTTTGTTTGTTTGTTGGCTTGTTGGTGTCAAGTCGCAGCCAAGACAAGAGATGTACAATGGTAATTTGACATTACCTGTCTTGGGGGGGGGGGCTGTGTTATTTCTGAATATTTACCATGGTTGAACCTGGTTAGCTTCCAAGATCTGATAAGATTGAGCTAGACTGGGCTGTCCACATCAGGGCAACAAATATAAACCACAACTGAAACTAAACACATTTCAATCACAAAATCATAGTCCAACCCCCTGTTCAGTGCAGGATCCTCCTAAAGCATCCATGATAAGCATCTTCCCAACCACTGCTTGAAGACTGACTGTGGGGGTGAGCTCGCCACCTCCTTAGGCAGTCGATTCCACTGCAGAATTTTTTCCTGATATCTATCCAGTACGATTCTACATGTAGTTTCAACCCATTGGATTTCCCTAATTTTAGATTCTGAATAAGGTGAATGCAAGCCTCCTCCCATAATCTGCTAGCAATATCAGTCTACATCTGATGAGTAAATATGATTTCCAAGAAGAAGAGTTGGTTCTTATATGCCACTTTTCTCAACCCAAAGGAGTCTCAAAGTGGCTTACAGTCACCTTCCCTTTCCTCTCCGCACAACAGACACCCTGTGGGGGAGGTGAGGCTGAGAGAGCCCTGATATTCCTGCTCGGTCAGAACAGCTTTCTCAGTGCCGTGGTGAGCCCAAGGCCTCCCAGCTGGCTGCATGTGGGGGAGTGCAGAATCAAACCTGGGTCACCAGATTAGAAGTCTGCACTCTTAACCACTACTCCAAACTGACTCTCCACAAGCAATTCCATGTAGTTTGGGATTATAGGTGGTAGGGTTGCTAGCTCTGGGTTGGGAAATGTCTGAAGACTTTGGGATGAGGGGAGCAGGATGTGGGTGGGATTTGGGGGCAGAGAGAGACCTCAGTAGAGTATAATGTTATGGAGTCCTCCCTCAAAACAGCCATTTTCTCTAGAGGAACTGATCTCTTTACTCTGGAGATGAGCTATAATTCCAGGGAAACCCCAGGTGTCCACTGGTATCTCTAGCCGGTGAACACCCTGCATACAATTCTGAACTGGATTGTTAACAACAGTGTACGAGGAAGTCTGCCAGGCTCGGGAAATGAATCATTTTGAATCAGCAAGGCTTTTTGTCCCTCATCCTTGGGAGTACAGAAAAAGTCCTGTTTACCTCATGAGCAGGCCTCAGAGAACCCAGGCCTAGGCCAGTCAGGCACCCCAAATCCTGAGATGGAGTTCCCAGTGAGACGGACTCATTTGGAATACATTGTGTGAGGAACCTATACTGCCCGACAAGACAGACTGACATATTGGCTCCCAAAAAAAATACAAAGCGCGTTTGGGGCTGTTGTTGCCTCTCGGATGCCTGACAGAGCAGCCTCACATTTGGGCAGCTATGAGTTCTTAACATTTCGCTTCGAAGGGAAATGGTAGCCATAGCACCATCCTGCAGCTAGGAAAGACATGCACAAAGCGTGTTTGTTACTGGATCCCCCAAGGGGTTGAGTTTTCCATCGTATTTCCCCTAATTTTAAAGAAAATTTAACAAGGAAATGAAATACTTGAAATGCTGGGGGAAAATAAGAGATCACATGCAATCCCGCCTGTGAGCACAAATTTTATAAATAGACGCTCTGGCAAACATCAAAGAAATTGCTGCTGAGAGAAACTAACTGATCATGTATATTTTACGTTGCCCATTTATTCCAAGTGGAGTTAGCCTCACGCTACCAGTTAAGTCTGAAAGAGCAACTAAAACACTGCCCATCTGGGATGTCTTGTGAAGTCGGCTCTGTTCTGTTCTTTTTTTAGCCCTGCATAGTTTCCTTGAATATATTAATTAAATAATGCCATAACACCTTGCGCTTAAAAATGACAAAACAAAACGAACCAGGGCAATGGAAATCCCACCCATGCACCTTCAATATTGAGCATGAATCAGACAATATTTATTTTTATTTCATTTAGAAAATTTATAGGCCACCTCTCCAGAGACCTGTTCAAAGCAGCTTAAAGCTAAGCTATTAAAACAAACCATTACAGCCATTAATAACAAAGCTCTCGACGTCCAGCCGTTAAAAACAAAGCCCAAACCCGTTTTTTTAAAGAGGGCAGCAGATTTTTCTTGATCTAATTCCCGTGCTCTTGGAGAGTGTCAACGTTCAGATTTCACAGAAGGCTCGCCAACCTCCAGGTAGTAGCTGGGATTTTCCTGCAATCACAACTGATCTCCAGGCAACAGAGATCACCTGGAGAAAATGGCTACCTTCGAAGGTGAACTCTATGGCAATGTCGGTCCTTTCTTTCTCTAAACCCTGTCCTCCAGAGGCTCCACCTGCAAATCTCCAGGTATTTCCCAGCCCAGAGCTGGCAACCCTCCACCAACACCAGGGACAAAGGGGATTTTTGTCATTGTGTGACCTTATTGTTATATATGGCAGGACCCTGCCATACAGTATGGCATACTGTCCCCAACAACCAGTGGCACCCATCAATAATCTAGGCTTGTATCCAAGCCAGGTACTGTTAAAAAGTCTGCCAAGACCCTGCTGGGTCCATGTTCTTCTCCAGCCAAAGATTTGACATGACACACATCAATATCCCCCCCCCCATTTTATTGCTGATTAAGTGACTGGCAGAACTGTGTTTGCCTAGAGGCTCCTAGGGGCTCCTAGGCAATCTCCTAACACCTACGGCTCACTCTTAGCCAATCTACCAGGGGAAATCGCTTCCCGCACCTCCATAGATACATTGACATGATGGTTCCCTTTGTATAGACCTATTAATGCCCATGGGAGATGTAACTGTTAAGACTGTTGTGGTGGAGTATGCTGGTTTAAATGTTATACAGGAATTTTATGGGGTACATTGTTTTGTTTGTAAGCCGCCTCGAGTCGACATTGTCAGGAGATGCGGGATAAAAATTGATTTATAAATTCATCAATCAATCTCCAGACCTGGCTAGGCCATTTCTTAACTTCCCACCCATGGGAAATTCCATTATTTGCTCACCAAGCCCCCATCACAAGCTCAGCACAACCCCTTTCTCCAAAAAACTTACAAAAACTTTGGCTTTGCCAAGCCAAAGTGTGCTTCTGATTCGGGACCCATTCAGACCACTCATTCATACCACTGTATGACTGTGTCATATCTCTCAACTCTCTTCCCTCTTTATTTTCCTATCTGCTCAAATGCTAGTGTGCTAGATATATTTTTGTTATTTATTATTTTACTATAATTACTTGTCTGCCTTGAGGTGCAATCATGAGTGATCTTCCACCAGGTCTATGGTTGAGGCTGGGGTCAGCAAACTAGAACCATCGCCCCTCCCCTGGGATTGGAAGTTACATCATTCCTGCTCTAGTAGCGGGGGATGGAAATGTGATTATTTTCCGTCATGTTGGAATATTTAAAGTCTTTTAATGGGTATTTTAATGGGATTAAGACTACTGTTACCCGCCATAAGCCTTTTAGGGAGTGGTGGGAAATAAATCCAATAACAACAACAACAACAACAACAATAACAATAATCTCCAGACCCCTTCTGGAGTTTGCAGCCAAGAAGTGAGGAGACTCAAAGTGTGGCTTGAGTAGTACAAAACTGAGTGTCTTTAATGTGTGAAATATACATGATAATTGTTAGTCCTGAGTCACAATGCTATTCAAGAAGTACAAGAAGTGGCAAGATGTGTACCAGTTATATGAAACATATTTTCAGTTCTTTCATCAATGGCAGCTATCAATAATGAATGAGAAATAGTAAAGTAAAACCAATGTACAATAAATCCATATGTTCTTGAATCCATTAATTGATTACTCTTTACACATCATCTAGTTGTTAATGTGGTTAGAAAGTGGCTGGTAGCACTCTAGAAAGAAGGAATGTATCACAATAATACCTGAATATTTCCACCAGAAGAGTCACTGACAGAGAAACAGAAATAAAAAATGTACCTATTATATTTCAGAACAAGCTTACATCATCGTTGTAAATCAGGGGACAGAACACTCAGTAGAACATCCTGCAAGTCTCTAATGACCACCAAAGTTGTGAGCCCAAATGGCATCTTAAATGAGTAAACCTGTAATTCTGCCAGATCATTCTTAAAGCAGTCATAACCCATTTACCGAAAACAGCTTAAATCCAACTTTGGATTTAAACTCTTTGGTGAAAGAGATTGTAATTTAAATATATGATAGGATTTTCTATGGAGCAATAATTTGGTCCATGAAATTTTCTGTCCAACGGCTGGTGAATGATTTCTAAACCAAAAAATTACAACTCATTATAGCCATGGTTGCAGTTCAAAAAGGGTTCTCCCATGGGGGCTTCTTTTACCTTATTATAAATATGGGACTGGTGTTCCTCCTCCTATCTGAAATCTACCCCCAGCCATGCTGCAAATGAAAGTCAAGACCTCTTTAGTCATATTAGCAGGACAAAGTTCAAATTGCATGCCTTGCAATGCTTGTCAAATCAAGGAACTCGTTTCTGACTTCCTCTTTTCTCTGTTTTTCTCCATTCTTTCAGAAACAATTCACAACTGCAAAACTTTCTGCACAAATCTCCTTAGAACTGCCCTTTAAGAAAGCGGCTATAGGTTTGTAAGACAGAACCACGGGACGAAGAGGTCTAAAGAATATTGGGCCATTGTGTCTCACATGGGACCTAGTTTTGGATTCCCCAAATGGTGACATGGGATGGGGAAAAGCCAGATGAATTTAGCAAATGAATTTTAAACAAAGCTGAAATTACAGAGGCTAAACTGTGAAGATGATGTAGGGTAGCTCTGCCACAGAGTATAGCCAAAGTGAGGAGACATGTTGAAAATGGGCTGATCCTGCATTGAGCAGGGGGTTGGACTAGATGGCCTGTATGGCCCCTTCCAACTCTATGATTCTATGATTCTATGATTCTAAATGGTGCTGCTAAGATTCAAAACTGAAAGGGGAGGTTCACATTAGGAGATATAAGGCCTCCCAGCAGCTTTGACCAACTGGCCCCTTTCCATACACACCTTCACACAAAATGGTGCCATGTAAGCTACAGTCACTTCAGCTAGATATTTCTGCACTGAAAATTACACAGGTATTTCCTTCGCCATAAAATCTGCCTCTAATTAGGAGATGGCTGTTTCTCATTATTAACTACACAGAAAGAAGGAGCTAATTTCTTTGAAAGTCAATGTATTAATGCGGCTAATCTCTTGCTGGAAGGGAAATCATCTCAGGTATAAATAAGTGGATAACATTTCATGGCTTGACCATCATTTGACACACAGCAAAACAGTAAGCAGCTAATTAGGGCTCTGGAAATATGGTGCACTCATGTGCGGGAACACCACTGAAAGGAAGCTATACCATTTGTGAGACCCTGGTAATAAAGCACTGAAAAACCCTTCACTCCTTCTAATTCTCCTTGCTTAGTGTGATCCGTTGTGTGGGAGAGATGGACAATCCAATTTCTGGCGTAGGTTTTTTAAAAAATGAGATTAATCTGAAAGGAAGTCATTTGAAATGTTATTGTTTTTCTTTTCTTTGAGAATGAGCACCCTCTCCATCATTCTCTAGTAAAACCATTAAAGACATCATAAATTATCACTACAAAACTGAACAAACCCTCAAAAACAACATGAAATGATTACCCTACGAATATCAATAAAACATACCTCAATCCAGAGGCAAACCTAAACATATTTTTTAAAGTTAAGGTAAAAAGAAATGTTTTGTCCTGGCATTTTAAAAAACTGCATGATGGGCTGGTTTCCCATCCTCCAAGTGGGTGACAAAGACCCGCCAGTGACAAGTATCGCAAAGCCGGAAAAAGGCTGGCGGGGATGGCTATAAATTTAGCAACATTCTTATTAGATGGTAAGAGCCAGAGAACTAGAATGAGGTCTGGATTTACACTTGCTTTCAGGAACTTTCCTCAGTAGCTCTCATCTTATCCTTATCCATGGTCCCTCTATATATTTATGAAACAGCCTGAGGGGTGGAACGTGTCCGGCTGTCAGAGTTGGAATAGGGCCAATCAGCACCCTGATTGGCCCTGCACCTGCAGCTCCCGCCCTCCGTCCCTGGACTTGAGCCTCTTTGCTCACAGATGTGCCTCAGTGCCTGGAGCCAGCAGTAGGTAAGGGGAGAGGGCCCTGGGCAAAGGGTTGTGATAGAGAACCTGATAATGTGGGCCTCTTGGCCTGCTAAGCAGGGCCTGCTAACAAGGGCCTCCCAGCCGGCCCTGCTAACAAGGGCCTCCCAGCCTGCTAAACAGGGCCTGCTAATGAGGGCCTCCTGGTCTGCTGACTGCATGCTAAGGAGCTCTATCCCAGGCCTGCTAATGAGCTTGGCCAGACCCGCCCGTCCCACTAGCTTTGGCTGCGAATTGCAGCCCAAAGCCACCTGAAGTAACTTGGCCGGTGGCCATGGGAGGGGGCCCTTTCAAGGCCCGTTCTTAGGAATGGGCTTTGAAGCTAGTATTTCCAATAAATCTCATATAATCCTATGTGTGTGTTTCATTCCAATGATTATACAATGCTTCTCCGTATCAACCAGACCACAGGTTCTGTCAATCAGTGAAGGCACCCCAGTCGTCAAAGTCAATGTCTTGCCACATCCTCGGCTTGATGATCCTCAAAGCTCATCTCCAGACACCGGAGATCATTTCCCCTTGTGAAAAGGGCACTTTAGAGGGCAGAACCACATGTCTGCTGAGTTCCCTCCCCACCTCCAACCTCGCCCTCTCCATGCTCCACTCCCATATCTCCAGAAATTTTCTAAGCCAGAGTTGGCAACCTCAATGGTGAGCATCAGCTGAGCCTTCAGGGCAGGGCATTTCCACATCAGGAGCCACCCCAGTGAACTACACACGTTTCAAACTGAGAAAGTGCTGGTGGCTAGAAGAGGAGGAAGTGAGACTTCAAGCATTGTCAGAGTCCATGGGAGACAGAGGAAATATAATACCACCCCCCCCTTTTATTTATTTCGTTAGTTTGGTCGCCGGTTTTGTAGATTTTCCGTGCATTGTGTATGGACGTTGTTCAGTATAGGTACCTGCAATATAGGTCCCATGCTGATTTATCAGAGCAGAAATACTGTTGCCGAATGCATACATTTTATAGTCGAAATTCAGTGTGAGCAACCAGACAATGGTGCAAGAATAAAGACTCAGGGGTTTAGTTTGCGCAAGGGAGGGAAAGCAAACCACCTGAGATCAAAATGGGAATGATTCAGATCCAAGCAGCAGGCGTGAGATATTCAAAAGCTTCCCCAGTGTGGCATTGTTCAGAAATTCCAGAGAAAAGTAATCCGAATAATAGGAAGAATGATAGATTAATTCCTGTCTATGGATCCATTTATGATCCATCTCTATTGTTCTGAAAACATGCTTGTTTACAAAGGAGATATGAATATAGTTAGAAATGTTATAATTGCCTCTAATTAGGAGACGGTAAAAATGGTAAATGGTTAAAAAAATCTCCCACTGCTCCCTCAAAAGATGGCTCAAAAGATGGCTGGTTAGTTAGATGAACAATAAGCAAGATGATTAAATTAGCAAATACAGGAAGGGATGCAGAAGAAACGACAGGCAAATGTTCCATTTCAATAAGGTGAAGGATGCCAGTCTCTTTTGGGAATGGGGCTTCCAGATACAAAATGGTAACACAGATGATGATGCTTTTCCAATAAGGATCCAAGCAATGAATGGATCAAATTGTTGCATTGATTATCCTCGTTTTTTTTCCTTTTCTGTATCTATCTAGAACAGGCTTCCTCAGTGACGGTTTCGTGAAACACTGGGGGTTTCTTGGTAGCCCTGGGAGGATTTCCTGAAAGGGTGGGAGTTAATTAATTTTTAATATATCTTTTAAATTTGTTAAACATTTAATGGTTGACATGACCATAAATTGTCATGTCAACCTGCCCCCCCCCCTCCAAAATGGCCAGTGATGGGCCTGGAGGAGGTAGGAGAGGGAGGGGGCCTAGCTTGGAAGTGTGGACTTCTAACCTGGCAAAATGAGTTTGATTTCACACTCCCCAACATGCAGCCAGCTGGGCAACCTTGGGCTCGCCACAGCACTGATAAAGCTGTTCTGACTGAGCAGGAATATCAGGGCTCTCTTAGCCTCACCTCCCTCACAGGGTGTCTGTTGTGGGGAGAGGAAAGGGAAGGCGATTGTAAGCTCCTTTGAGACTCCTTCGGGTAGAGAAAGAGGCATATAAGAACCAGCTCTTCTTCTTCTTCTAAAGATGGTTTTTACACAGCTGTGCTTCCCAACCATATTCTGCAGAATCGCACCACTTCTGGGGGTTTTCGAAGCCTGAAGAACTTTTCAGGAGTTTCTCAATGGTAGAAATGTTGAGAAAGGCTAGTTTGTTGGGGGAAATGCTGCTTATTTTTAATTCTGTTTTTAAAAGACAGACCTAAGGATGAAATGTAGCCATAATTCAAAATTTCTAATATTGATGGAAACACAACAGGAATGATAGTTTCCATGTACAATATTTTCGGTCATGTCAAAATGTATATGTTCTTATATGTGTGGGTTGCTGCTTTGCCTATGGCTTTCAACACTGCCTGGCAAATCCTGGGAGATTTGAGGGGTGATGCCTAAGCAGTAGTGTTACCTTCGGGTGACTACACTAAGATGTAGTGTTACCTTCGGGTGATGTTCTAGAACTTTACTGTAGAGATTAAAGAAATTCATAGAGCATTGCTACGTGGAAGCCATTCTCCCCACTCCTTAATTCCTCAAAAGCAGGAAATTGGGGCTAGGTGTGGGTAAACCCCTACTCTGGGTGGTAAATGGGACGCCTAACTTTGGCACGTGTATACATGGGTAATAGACACAGCAAAACTGCTGTGGAAAAACTACTTGGGAAGTCAGTATGTTATCATAGCTAATGTGTTGGACTAAGCCTTATGAGCATCATGTCTCTGTTGCTGTGCAGTTTCATATTCCTAGCTCTAGTGCATTGTTCACTGTACAGCAGGGGTAGTCAACTTGTGATCCTCCAGATGTCCATGGACTACAATTCCCATGAGCTCCTGCCAGCAAACGCTGGCAGGAGCTCATGAAAATTGTAGTCCATGGACATCTGGAGGACCACTATCCCTGCTGTACACCATATACTGTATGTTCCTAATACTACTCATATTGTCATTCAGGTCTTGTACTCCTACTCCTGCAAACTTAAATGGACTCCAGGGAATGGTAGAGGACAGGAAGGCCTGGAGGATCATTGTCCATGGGGCCCGATCCGTGGGCGTGGCTTCCGGGCGCGGCCCGATCCGCAGGCGCGGCTCGCGGGCGTGGCCGGGCGCGGCTCGATGCGCGGGCGCGGCCCGCGGGCGCTGCCGGGCGCGGCTCGATGCGCGGGCGTGGCCCGCGGGCGCTGCCGGGCGCGGCTCGATGCCCTGCCGGTCCCCAGCCTAATAAAGGTTGGGGACCACTGCCTTAGAGCATCCTGGCCGTCTCTTCTTCCCACTGGCCCACAGCCAGTTCGGGCGTCGCCAATGGAAAGGTAGGCCACGCCGCCAGACTCGCGGGCCCAGCCCGAGCCGGCCCTGCCTGGCCGCGCCCTGCCAGACTCCCCAGCCTCGCTAGCGCCCGCTGCATTAAGCCTGCAGCGGGCTTATTTACTAGTTATCAATAAACCGACTAAATCATCAATCAACAAAATAAAGCTCAAAGTATCAGGCACTCTCTAATCTGAACCTAAAAGGGGACAGAACAAATTAGGTACCTCAGAAGTAAGGCAACATTTCTGGCCAACAACATTTCACTGGAAAACCATGTTGTGGATCATTTTCAAAGATGTAGCAGGATGAGGGAGGCAAGGAGGTTATCCTCCTCTAATGGAAATCCACTTCCGCCAATGGGAAATTACTGCCAGATCCAGGCCCTGGTTTGTAGACCATTTTACCCACTGGATATTTTGATGTAGTTTCCCTCTTGTGAGAAAGTGAAACCGGAGCCTTTGTTTTCTCATCAGTTTTTCTTTCCTCGAGCCACTTTCTCCTCATTAAAATCAACATGTTTTCAATGTTATTTTTGCATCGATTGCATATAAATGGCGCATAATATATAAAATGCATGTATATGGCGCATAAATAGTCTGTACATAAAAATGGTGCTAAAAATTTGTAAGAGACTCGGGAGGATCATCAACAACAGCAACAAAAAAATATGGCAAACAAAAGGCCATGGCAATTTATGAAATTCCAAAAACGTGTCACCTTGTTTCTATATTTTATACTCAGAATATTCTTGTTTCTATATTCAGTAGCTAAATCTGTGTAGAAAAAGGTTTTCCTGAAGTTAAAATATTTGAAAACCACTGATCTTGGAAATCAAAAGTTCAGCAATTTTAACTACATAGCAGAAAGAGATGCAGAACAGAAGGCATTTTCAATCTTTGAAAGTAACCAAAAATACTATAATAAATTCAGAGTCCAGTAGCATCTTTAAGACCAACAAAGATTTATTCAAAGCATGAGCTTTCGAGTGCAAGCACTCGAAAGCTCACGCCTTGAATAAATCTTTGTTGGTCTTAAAGGTGCTACTGGACTCTGATTTTATTGTGCTACTTCAGACCAACACGGCTACTCATTTGAATCAAAAATACTATGGAATACATTCCTGGTGCACCAGTGCTGATCCATGCCACAGGCTGGAGCTATCCAGTGCTTAAAACTCTGAAAAGAGAGTTGCGGTGGCTGCAAATGCATCCCTTGTTAAAGAGAAACAAAGTCTGGCTGTAGCCTCTCCCTAGTAAGGCCAATTAACTCTACTGAACGCTTTGTTTTATCTACACCTGGGTAGAGCATTGGCTGTAGGGATGGCACAAACCTGGGTGCAAATGAGTGGTTGTGTATGGGGGGGAAACAGTGCTAAGTACTTGTATGGGGGGAAAAGAACTCTCACGGCCCTTTGCTAAATCATGTATTGAACAGTGCACGGGTGAAAACCAGTTGTACAGTAGAAGTGCATAAATGCCCCCTGGTGCAGCTCATGCCTTGTTCAAAAACTGCAAAGAGAGACATGCTTTTACGATGACCGGCTTGATAGTGAGTGCATCAGCCTATGTATTGGTGTTTGACAGGTGGTTTCCTTGCAGTCCTTCCTAACCATGCAGTACAGAGCAACTGGCTTATCAGACATGTGGGTGCGTTCATGGCCCATTCGAGGTCCACTATGTCTCTTCTCCTTGCTGGATAACTGCTCTGCCCTGCTCTCCAAACTGCAGAGACTGGTTCCACCACTGTAGACCACAACGGCCCCTTAAAATGTGCCACTGGACAGCTTAATGGGGAGCACTTAATAAAGGACAGTAGATGTAGCATCTGAATCCATGGCCAGGTCTGCCAGCCATGGAAAACTTTTGGACCTGAGAAAATGTAATAAACTGTTACGTTCATTATTTCTATAATGAGGTCAATACAGATGAGTCTTGACAACACATCAAGGGAGGAGTTAACAGGCCCTTTGTTCAGTTCCCTTTGTTCTCTTGTGTTCTTTCCACCTCTTTTCATTGCTTATGTTCTCTCTTTACTTGTTCCTTTGATGCCCCTTTTGACACAATTAGTACATTCTCAGCCATTTATATGCAACCGGTACCAAATTAATCTTACAAATGTGAAAACAAAGACCCAGGAGTTCCCTCTGCACCAGGGACAAGCTCAACAGAAAAAAAGGGTTTGGGGAGCTGAACCAGGAGTGAGAAATCGGTAGCATCCCTAAATATAAGTCACATTACAAGAATAAATTATGTTTGTCTTTAAAGCGCCAATGGACTCTAGTTTAATTTTGCACATAAGAGGTGTCATCGGGCATGGGTCGATAGCTTGCATTGTATGCTGAAGTTTAAACCTGATGGAACTTCACATTAGTCCTGGAAGCCTTGCTGAACGGTAGACCTTGAAAATTCAGTGGGGAGAGGAAATCCAACTTGCTCACTTAAGTAGCCGAGTCCCTCTTCTGCTAATTAACTGGCTAAAACAGGAAAAGAGCAGTTCTTGTACCAAGCTGAGCCCTCTGGACATTGCTGATTACCAGGCCTCCTCTGGTGGTTTCAATGCTGCCTCTTATTTGTGGGTAGGTTAATCCCACCACAATCCATCTAGGTCCAGGGATACATACCTTTTTGCCACACAAAGAACAACGAAAATGCCCTTCGAAGTCATTACTGACCCTCAGGGGGGCAGTGAGAGGCCCTGCTGAGCTGTTTGCGTTTCTTGATAATGTATTATATGTTCCCAGTAATTTCCTTTGTGTAGACAAAAGGCATAATGAAGCTCTGGATGCATCTGGAGGTTTATTTATTTATTTTGTCTTTTTGTTAAATCATAGAGAAAGAATAAACCAGAGTGGGTTGGGGGGGAGGTCGTGAGAAAAGTATCTCCTGAAGAGGCCACATAGAAATGCCTCTAAGGGAAATTAACTTTTGTATGTCTGTCTCACTAGCCTACACGTGGGAATGTCTTTTTGTTTTTTTAATACAAAATTGAGAACAGGGGACCTGCCCTTTGTCTAGGATAGCCAGCCTGGCAGTCTCCAGGCTACAGAGGCCTTGGAGAAAATGACTCTTTATGGAATTATACCCTGCTGAGATACCTACCCTTCCCTTTTCAGTTACCAGCCTGCATTCCCACCCAGTATTTGGCAACCCCAGCTGGCTGAGTGGTAGTACACAGTTTGAGGTAAAATCCCTCAATTACCATGATCTAAGGCAGCCTTCCTCAACTTTTTTACCATTGAGAACCCTCTGAAACATTCTTCAGGCTTTGAGAAACCCCAGAAGTGGTGTGATCGTGCAGAATAGGGTTGGGAAGCATAGCTGTCGACACGCCCACCTGGGGCTCCTCCCCTTCCCACCCCCTCCAGGCCCATCATTGGCCATTTGGGAGGGGAAATGGGTTGACATGACTATATATGGTTATATCACCCAATAAATGTTGTAAAAATTTTAAAAATAACTCCAATCCATTCGGGAAACCCTTCCAGGGCTGTCAAGAAACCCCAGGGTTGAGAAAGCCTAATATATGGCATCAGGCATCCTACTCAGAAGACACCATAGTGAGCTAAGTTGAGAGCCTACTGGTTGCATTCTTGAAGTTTTAGTCAGCCTTTTAGAACACAACAAAGAGCATGAAACCTTATAGGACCTGGTAGACCCCTATTGGGTTCTTGCATCACCTTATCTAGGGGTGTGTTTTGCTTTGTCTGGCAACCAGTGGAAAGGCTGGGGGTTGGGGCATGGGGGATGCTGACATTGTCTGAGGTGCAGTGTCGCTTCTGGGGAAACCCCCAAGGTGAACATCCCGAGTTCTCCCCTTCCCCCCATTTCACAACAATCTTGTGAAGCTGACAAAGCTGACAGAGAATGGCTGCTCCGAGATCCCCCAATGAGATTTTAAAATATATTTAATATATTTAAATGCATACTAAAACTCTTGGTATCCTGTAGCGTGTGTGTGGTGGGGGTTGGCAACTTGCCCTGCAGAAAGCTAAAGATTAGGAGGAAGACAGACTAGACACTTTACTTTTCTGTGAGTAGGAATTCGAACCACAACTGCAGTTGGGTGAAGTGGTACAGTCCAAAACAAGTGTCCTGTGAGCCAAGTTGTTTGACGACTAGGCCTGTTGGTTTGCCTCTCACAATACTGCTAAGAGGAGGCTCAGGAGTGTGGGAATTGGCCAAATCTGCAGTGTACACAATTCAACAGCCTATATGAAGAATACCCTACAGGGACATCAGAAGAGATGAATGGATAGCAGATGAGGAACTTCCTGGTATTTTTCAATTACTGTTCTCCAGACTTCCTGCTGTTTCAAGCAAGCTTCTTCTCTGCTTGCCTCCAGAACAGAAGATAACAATTGGACAGTTAGTAAGAAGAAAAAGAGTTGGTTCTTATATGCCACTTTTCTCTACCCAAAGGAGTCTCAAAGCAGCTTACAGTTGCCTTCCCTTTCCTCTCCCCACAACAGACACCCTGTGAGGTGGGTGAGGCTGAGAGAGCCCTGATATCACTGCTCAGTCAGAACAGTTTTATCAGTGCTAAGGAGAGCCCAAGGTCACCCAGCTGGCTGCATGTGGGGGAGTGCAGAATTGAACCTGGCATGCCAGATTAGAAGTCTGTACTCCTAACCACTACACCAAACTGGTGAGAGAAAGACTGGAGCCACCTGAGGTTGGTCTGCGGCACCAGGAACCATTGTGATGTACAAGGACATCCAAGCCTGTGTCTGTGGCACTACTTGACTGCATAGGGGATTTGTGGGTGTGAGAGAAGAGAAATATTAGACTTCTTCTTAGTCCGGGAGTCCTTTCCTTGCACCATTTCCAGGTTCCTTGTCACTCATAATATCTGAGGAAATGCTTCACGAACCAATCACGCAGCTGCCCTGAAAATCTTCCAGAGGAGCTGTCAAATACCCTATTAACAGACTTACTGACACTGGCCACAGATGACTGTCTTTGGAACATGCCAGACTCAAAGTATAAACAGTTTTGTTGGAGGACTGACTTAACACTGCGGAATATGAAAGTGCTAAATAAATAATGCCGTGTTTTACTTTCAGATATTAAAATGTAACGACAACTAACTGGTCTCAGCTTGGGGGACGCACATCCATTCATTTCGGCCGGAAGATTGAGGAGCATTAAGAAATCTGGTTAGCACATTGCCGTGAGCCAATAATGGGAATTTGCATGCACACGATGTAAATGAACGCTGCCTTCAGACCTTGGCTTGGCTCCAACAGAGAGTTTCTACAGGTGAAAGGATTTCTGCTGGAAGAGCATGGTTTTTTTTCCCCTCCCTCTCTTATTACAACCCCAAATACTGCACCTGTAAAAACAGAAGACCACCAAGAGTAGCATTCTGTGGGCCATCTGGGGCTACAGCAGAAGGTGAGAAGGTTATGGTCCCTGAGTAGAAATTCTGCTGCCCATGTTAACACTGCATTAGGTCCAGAGCATTAAAAACAAATCTTAGATTCTTTAGATTCATTTCGAACAAGTCATTTAGAACATTCTTTAGAACAAGTCTTTAGATTCATATGCTCTTTCCCCTATCACTTATTTTGTCCTGTTATGCATGGTTGGGGACTCCAAACTTTCCTGGTGCTGCACAAACTATTGTTATGTGTGGTGTCCCAACTGGTGGAAGCAACAGACTGCATTTTCCATTCCCTCCCTTGTTGTCTACAATCCAGGATTCCAAACAGGGAGGGATTGGCCATGAAGCCACCTACAACAACTATGGTATGTGAATGTGGCTGGAGGAGTGGAGTTGGGGGAAAGTTGTATTTTTGTAGTTGGTGTTTTCCACCATCTTGTTTTTATCTGTGTTTTGGGGTTGACGTTAGCTGCAATTTAATGGGGTTGGTTACTGTGTAACTTTTGATATGTTTACTATTTTATTGTGCATCACCTCAAGCTGGGATCTCCGGGAGAGGTAGGGCATAAATCCCAGAATGAATGAATGAACGAATGAACGAACAAACAAACAAACAAACAAACAAACAAACAAATAAAATAAAATATAAGGCAACTGGGAAAAATCCTCATGGACAGATAGTCTGGGGCAGCCTTTCTTAACCTTTACATCATTGAAAAACCCCTGAAACATTCTTCAGGCTTCAAGAACGTGTTGTGATCATGCAGAATATGGTTGGAAAACAGAGCTTTGTACGTACCTACCTGGGGTCTCTCCCCTTCCCACCCTGTCCAGGCAAATCACTGGCCATTTGGGGAGGGAGGGAGGGAGGGCTGGGTTGACACGATCATATATGGTCACATCCTCCTGTGCCAAAGTTGATGTATCACAACAAACTGCAGTTTGCTCAAATTGGTAAGCCTTAAAATTCTCTGAGTTTTGTGGGAATAGAAAAGAACTGGACAGATTTCTCAAGAGGGTTTAACACATTCATAATTTTAAAAACCCAAAATATCTTTTAACATTTCTGGGATAGAAAGAGAGCGACATCAGGCTCACTCAGAGAAGAAGGGTCCAGTTTAGCCAATTTGGGGGAGGGGACAGTGAATTCTAGCCAAGCACCTTCACAATTATATTTTCTCTCCCCCCACCCCCAGTCTGCTTGTTTATTTTACTAGAGGGGAAATGAAATATACAAACCTAAGAAGCCTTTCATTCCCCCCCCCTTTCCTCCAGATCCAATTTATTCTATTACTAAATAGTGCCAAAGGTAATGTATTTAAAAGAGATGTTGAAGTGATCAGGTTAAAATTTATGTTCACTAAAGGAAAGAGGTGGCTTAATTGAATTGGCGCACTTAACTCATTAACCCTTTGCCTCTAGGACTAATAAGGATGAACTCCGCGTCGCTAATAATCATGGAGGTGCAAAGTTGTGCTTTTCATCCCTGCCTTGGAAAAGAGAGATGGGGAAGGAGGAGGCATATAAAGAGGGAGAGAGGAACGTTTGCCCAGCCCAATGAGATTGTCTTTGCTGGCATGCAAAACAGGAAAGATGTGAATTATATTCATTTTAAATGGGTTTTTTTCACTTTTTCTGTAGAGAATCCATCACCTAAAGTACAGGCATCTTGAAAAAGCAGGTGATCCTGCTCAGTGTCTGCTAAACAGGCCAGTTTCTCTGGCTTCCCTCCTGTTAGAGTGGCTGTTCTGGGAAAGTTGTGAACCATCTGGATGAAGCTATTGGTGTTGATGAGCTCCAGAGAGGCAGGCACTTAAGGGTGGGCAGAACAGCCCAGGCTCAGCCTCCGGCATCTCGACTTAAAAAGGATCTGGTGGTGGATGATGGGAAAGATCTTGATCTGGGACAGTGGAGAGTCACTGCCGGTCAGAGGAGACAAGGCTGGCTTCGGTGGACTCTCCATGGTGCAGTTTGATCCTATGTAAAAGGATCAAGTAGGAGGTAAGGTAATGTGGGGGGAAAATACTCCATAAGATTAATGTTATTATTATATTTAAATTTATTAGATTTAAATTATTTATTACATTTATTAAATTTAAATTATTAAAAATAACATGAATTTGGGGGGGATTTCCATGAGGGTTTTGGATTAAAAAACATGTTAGCTGCTCTGGGATGCAAGGGAAATGGATGGATGGATGGACGGACGGACGGATAATACCTGACTTATTTTTTCAGCAATATGGGATATTTTACCATAATACATGAGCTTCCCACATTGTGAAGCTTGGTTTCCTTCCTTCCTTCCTTCCTTCCTTCCTTCCTTCCTTCCTTCCTTCCTTCCTTCCTTCCTTCCTTCCTTCCTTCCTTCCTTCCTTCCTTCCTTTGAGTGAATAGAAGGACTGCAAATGAAGCAATCATTGATAAATAAGTATGTTTTGCTTCTAGGCTCTCACAGTAAACTATATACCTATATAGTCATTAAAGGGATTAGACACATTCCTGGAGTAGAGATGTCCCACATGAATGAAGGGAGATTCTGTCTACAGAGGCAGCAAATGCCTGAGTACCAGTGCTAAGAGGCAGCATCAGGGGGAGGTTTTGGCATCTGTGCCCTCCTTGTTAGCCTTCTAGGGAAACACACAGTTTGGCCCTCCGCAGCTGCGTGGAACAGGATGCTGGAGGAAATGGACCACCGGTCTGAGACAGCTGGATCTTATGTTCTTGATGTGAGGCCTTTTTCATGCCAAGGAAATTCCCTGCCACTACAAAACAGCACCTGAGTGGTTCAGCATTGCTATGCAAGACACACAATATTTTTTGCCTCGTAGTGTATGCTTCATCCAAGACATACCGTGCGATCCTAATCAGAGCTAAACTCTTTGAAGACCATTGACTTCATTGGATTTACAAAGGTGTAGGTCTGCTAAGGATTGTTCTGATGGTTTATGGTTTGGAAATATAACAATACCAATACCAATACCAATACCAATACCAATACCAATACCAATACCAATACCAATACCAATAACAATAACAATACCAATACCAATACCAATACCAATACCAATAACAATAACAATAACAATAACAATAACCCATCCTTCCCCAAGGGTTCAGGGTGGGAAAAACATACATAATAGACATAATAATATAATAATGAAATAACACATAAAACATTAATTATCGTAAACATTAAAATCATCAATCAGCTTACGCTACTGCTTAAAAGAAATCATTCCAAAGCGGCCTCCCCTCCTCTAGTGAGAGGGGCGATGTAAATATAGATGATGATGAAGAAGAGTTGGTTCTTATATGCTGCTTTTCTCTTCCTGACGGAGTCTCAAAGTGGCTTACATTCGCCTTCCCTTTCCTCTCCCCACAACAGACACCCTGTGAGGGAGGTGAGGCTGAGAGAGCCATGATATTACTGCTCAGTCAGAACAGCTTTCTCAGTGCTGTGGTGTGGTCACCCAGCTGGCAATTAACAGTCTGGCAATAGTTTGACAGATGCTTTGAGCATTGAGGACAGAATGTTGATATTGTTTCTGGCCTCATCTGTAGGCCTGGTGGAACAGCTCCATTTTACAGGACCTGTGGAAATGTCCTAGGTAGAGCAGGTCTTGGTTCTCACTGGGCAGAACATTCCACCAGGCCGAGGCCAGGGCTGAGAAGGCCTTGGCATTGGTTGAAGCCAGTTCAACATTATTGGGGCTGGGGATTCTGAGCGATTTTTGTCCACTGGATCTTAGTCTCCTTCAGGGGACGTTGGGGGAAGCTGATGGAGCAGGGGTTGGACTTTTCACTTTTGTTATGCTATGAAATGCTAAGATTCCTAAAGTGCCCATTCAATGGTTAAACATTGTTTGTGACAATGCAAAGTTCTGTAATATTTTGTTTCTGTAACTTAGTTTCTGGAACTAGGTCTTAATCAGAAGGCCTTGTGAGGAGGATGTATTTGACCATCTCTTGAAATGCTGCCAAATAGTGCCAATGTTGATGTACTGGGCTTGCCTATTTCCAGGGCCAGTGCAAGTAACTAGAATTGTTGATATTAAACCATTGGAGTTGGGCAGAGGGCTGGGAGGAATGGAAAATTGCCTTTTGGGGCCTTTCCGGTGACCTTGCAAAATGGCAAAAGGTGGTCTGGGGGGTGGTCCAAGGGGGATGTGCAAAGGGTGGAGACCTTAGGTTATTGGTTTGACCTATAAGGGCATCACCTTCTCTCGCCTCCAAGGAGAAGTTGTATAATTTCATGTTACTCTATTGTTTGGCACGCAGGCCTTTTTTTGGGACCAGCCCACCTGTGTCATTTTGTTCTTCTGCAGTAGA
The DNA here is from genome assembly GCF_049243985.1 of Paroedura picta. Lineage (NCBI taxonomy): Eukaryota > Metazoa > Chordata > Lepidosauria > Squamata > Gekkonidae > Paroedura > Paroedura picta. Next base: position 163,843,737 of record NC_135370.1, read on the forward strand.
ATAAAATCATAAAATCTTTTCCAGTCTAGTGATCACACTATTTGGGTACTGCACACTAGGCAAACAATCCCAGAACGCCCAGACTAGGCCCAGGGCCATCAGATCTATACGACATAATAAGTAATGCAAGCTCTCTGCTGACCTCCAACTGTAGCCACTGTGCCTGCAATTGGCATATGAACCAGTCAGTAACAGCTGTTTCCCAGAAGGAGCATAGAGCTCACTTACAGAGTTGCCAGCTCCAAGTTGGGAGCTTCAGGAGGGTGGAGAAAGGAGGGACTTCAGTGTGGTATAACGCCATAGAATCCACCTTCCAAAGTGGTGAACTGATCTCTGTTGCCTGGAGATCAGTTGTAATCCCAGATCCCAGATCTGCAGACACCACCTGGAGGCTAGCGTCTTACTGATCGCAGAGCTCCTGATGGTAGAGAAAGGAGATGGGGAACCATGGCTCTGTGGGAAGGGATGCAGGCTGTAGATATAAAAGCTAGACAGCCTGTGCAGGCTCATAACAGGCAAACAAGGCTTTGGTTCTAGGTTTCTTCTGCATCTTAGTTGTACCAGGACCTCAGAGCATCTGTTGGCTTTGATGTGGTTGATGTGATTCCCGATGCATGCCTCCAATGTAGGTTTCAAATGAATTCAGGCAACACTGTAAGCTCACAAGGCGTTAAGGCTTGCTGGGAAAATAGGAGGTGTTTCCGTTCAGAAATAGATTTTTGCAAGTTTGCAGCTGGCCTTCAAAGCTGGAGTCTCTGATATCAGATCTGTAATAAGCACCGGGAGGGGGGAACTTTACGCATCATCATCATCATTATTATTGTTATCATCTGTGTTGTTATTACCACTTTTCTCCCATTTTTTTGTAGAACATTATGATACATTACGCCACTGTATTGCCGTTTACTTTATTGCCTAAGTACGGCAAATGACAAACTTAAGCCTACTGAGGTGTCCCTGTAAAGCACCATGTAAACCATAAATCATATTAGGATAATTTGGAGCCTTGAAAAGATTCAAAGGTTTGGAGTGGTTCGAAAGTATAATGTTCCTCTCCAAATGCTTACGTATAGCAATCTTCTTTCAGCTGCTTTAGAAAGGCAGCCCTGGGAAATCGTAACCGTTGCAGCAATAGACCGGAGCATGTCTATCTTCTGAGTTTTTCTGCTTTGTCCCCCTTTTATGGATGGAGTCGAATGGTATTCTCCCTACCATGCATTCAAGAAGCAGTGGCAATTAATATCACTTGGCTGTACACCCCCCTCACCCCTTCAGAATAATTTTGCTGTTCTTAATTGAACACATTTAGCATCTCACATTTAGCCTCTTGTGGTGCAGAGTGGTAAGGCAGCAGACATGCAATCTGAACCTCTGCCCATGAGGCTGGGAGTTCGATCCCAGCAGCCGGCTCAAGGTTGACTCAGCCTTCCATCCTTCCGAGGTCAGTAAAATGAGTCCCCAGCTTGCTGGGGGGTAAAACGGTAATGACTGGGGAAGGCACTGGCAAACCACCCCGTATTGAGTCTGCCATGAAAACGCTAGAGGGCGTCACCCCAAGGGTCAGACATGACCCGGTGCTTGCACAGGGGATACCTTTACATTTACCTTTAGCATCTCAACAAAGTCTACATTTCATTTACCTTCATTTTGGCTTTTAGCAATTGGCGGGGGTGGCTACAGTGGGGAGGGGGCAGGGGGTAAAATTGTCCCCTGCTGTCTCTTCCATGAGTGGAGCTTTGCTCATGAAAAGACCAAAACGAGTGATCTTGTTTTCCTTGCAGAAGCATCATAGTCATTGTACATCACCTGTACGTATAATATCTATACAAAGGATCATTATCGGGTGCCCATATAATTGGAACCACTGGTCCAATATTTTTTGAACCTTGGGGGCTCTTTTGAGGAGAGGTTCCAGCAGCTATTCTGCAAATTTGGTGCCTCTGTCTCAAACCCCACCCTCACCAGACCACTGAATATACTTAGACTAGATTTCCCATTTAATGGCTCCATAGGGTATAATGAAGCCAAATTGATTTGGGTTTTGGTGAAAAGGGTACTGCATTCCTAAGCAGATCTGTGATTTAGCATTGACTGGGAGGGATAAATTGAACCAAACTTAGCATATTAAAAACAACTGACCAGACCATCCAATGAACTTAAGTCTTCCAAGAGGTCAAGAACTGTTTTTTGTAAGGTGCCCCTGTCCAAAGAGACCAGGAACTGGAATGATTTAGCTTCAGCAGCTACACAAGATAACCAGTGCAGTGCAGTAGATAGAGCACTGAGCTAAGGCCTTGGAGAGCCAAGCTGAAATCCCCACTCCATCATGATGCTTGTTGAATGATTTTGGACCTCTCTCTCTCTCTCATGCATCCCTGTTGTGTTTGCAGATCTGCCAAGGACTGAGCTTGAGGTCCAAGGCAGGATCTAATTGGGCAACATAATTGACCAATGCGTGGCTAGATCCCATCTGTGGGATCCAGTCAGTTAAAACCTGAAACTGATCAATAATGCACACTGGTGGGAAGATCCATTGTCTGCTCATGTATATAAGTTGGGGATTTTCAGGGGGGTTCTCGGTTCAGTTTCGCCTCTTATACCATCCTGCTGAGATCACAATCAAGAGCTGATTGAACTCCCAGTGTCCTGGCTTCCTTCAAATGCATGGATTTAACAACCCCTGCCTCACAGTAGCTCCGGGAGACCAAAATAGGTGAGAGGAAAAACATGTAAGCTGCTCACAGCTCCTGGGAGAAAGGGCAACATTAAAATATAATGGGCAATGCCCTGGAAGTCTTAGCTGCACTGTGTGGGACAAAGGGCCGATTGCACACCCTTTCCTCTTCCTTCGGTGAGATAAATCCCACAATCCGTAGCAGGTGGGAGGAAAGAGGTAGGCAAAAGAAAGGGACAAAATGCCCCCTCCCCTAAAAAAAAAAAGGACTTCCTCAAACTCAAAAGCATTATATGAATCTCCGGGGTGCAAGCTGGCAACCCTACAGTACAGTCCAAGACGACTTCCTTGGGAGCCAGCCCGGCTGAATAAAACAGGACTCGCTTCCAAATAGATCAGCTTAAGATTGCTCCCCTAGGCCTGCTTCTCCCTGACCGATTAGGGAGACTCCGGGGAGACGGGGACCGATGTTTAAATGTACAGCTTGTACCACTGGATAAATGCTGCCACACATTTCCGATCCGGCTTCAGATTTCCTGCTGAGATTTGTCTGTAAACCACCAAAGGAACAGAGAGATACATTCTCCTTTTCTTCCCTTCTTCTTCTTCTTTTTTTTTTTATATGGCTGCCTAGCTTCGGTATTTCGCAAAGAACCAGGAGGAAATCTCTTTTCCATTGAAATGCTAATGGGGGAGGAAACTGTATAATAAGACTGCATCCCCTTTGGGCCCACATATAATTTACACATAAAATGAAACTGCACATGACCTTGTTTCATAGCATATTTGTTTAATTATCTTTCTTTAAAAGCTTTTTTTTTTCAATTAATTTTCAATATTTAAAAAAAAGGAATAAAAAAAAATGTCAACTTATCCACATACCTGATAATTAAATAATGTTTGGGGAATAATTAAATTATCTAATAAAGGAAATTTGTCCAGCTGTGATGTAACTAACACTGTGCAATGAGTTTGCTAATCTCTCCTCATCTCTGAGAGTATTTTTTTTAAGTTTCCAGTGCTTTCTTACCACTAGTGTTAACAATTGTTGCCTTGCTCAAGCCACAGTATCAGTGATGTCTTCCACCATAACATCTGTTCCCCTTGGCAGGGGTGCTCAAGCTGTGGTTCTCCAAATGTCCATGGACTACAATTACCATGATCCATTGCCATGCTGGCAGGGACTCATGGTAATTGTAGTCCATGGACATCTGGAGAGCCACAGTTTGGCCATCCCTGGTCTAGCTTAAGACTGGGAAGGAGGTCAGCAGGCATTTTGTTATCCCCCAAGTCTTATCGGCCACCTATGGGGCGCTGACACAGGACCTCCAAATATTATCATAGTCAGGGTGACCATATTTTGAAAAGCAGAAAAGAGGACATATTTCCCGACTGACTACTTTAAACAAGAGATCACCGTGACAAATCTCATTTTAAATATCTCTCCTATTTAAGCTGTGATAATAGCTACTAACTAGGAATATTAATAAACCTGCCAACCCCAAAAGAGGACATTGTGATCAATATTTTTAAAGAGCTCAAAAGAGAACAGACACCCCAAAAAGAGGGTGTGTGCTCTACAAAGAAGGCATTCATTCATTCATTCATTCATTCATTCATTCATTCCGCCCTCCCCTTGCGGCTCAGGGTGGTTTACATATAACACAGGAAAGAAGAAGTTAAGGAAATTATAATTCAGAGTAACGTCAAATGAACAACGGTACTAACAGCGGTTGCATAATACTTCATAACTGATATAACATAGTTAATATAGCAACATTAACATATTAATTATAACCACATGAGTTGGTCAGTTCAGAATTCAGTTCAGGAAGAGGGAGGGTTCTGGAGGGTCCAGTAGAAGGTGGTTGGGTCAATTGACCTCAACCAAAAACCTGACAGAAGAACTGCATTTTCCAAGATCTGCATAACTGTGCTAGCTCTGCAAGGGCCTTGATCTCTTCTGGGAGCTTGTTCCACCTGGTGGGGGCCAGGACAGAGAAAGCTCTGGCCCTCTCTGAGGTCAGGGATGCTTCTTTGGGGCCAAGGGTCACCAGCAAGTTGGAGCTGATCTAAACCTAAGGGCACAGTAGGGGTGCCAAATCTACCTGAAGCTTTGAAGATGGAACTTGAGAGTATGGGCTTCAGGGAAGGGGGGCACCTCTGTAAGGGTATAAAGGCCATGCAGTCCACTGCCATTTTCTCTGGGGGAAGAGGAATGCATGTTTTAAATAAATAAATATGCAATTTTTGTTATCTAGAGCAGTGTTATCACCGGGCTCCGGTCAATGCTTGACAATTTTACTGAGGCCCGGGGGGGGGGTAGTCTTTTGCCGAAGGACATTGCCACCGCCTGAGTCCCTCCTCCACTTTCTTTCCCACCGGCACCCCTGACTTCCCGCCACCCACTGGGGGGCGCTGCCAGCAGCAGCTGCGCAGTGCCACGCTGAGGGGGAGCCCCAGCCATGGCGGCCGCTGAAGAACACCAAAGCTGAGCCGGCAGCAGAGTGGCAGGGCAGCCCCTGAGGCAGCAGCTGGGGAGGAGGATGAAGAGGAGCCGCGGACCAGTACCAACTGATCTATGGATCGGTACCGGTCCCCAGACCAGGGATTGGAGACCACTGATCTAGAGATCAGAGGTAATTTCAGGAGGCCCCTACCTGGAGGTTGAACCCCTGTGTAACGACAACACTTCTTGATAACAATTTACACAATATAGATAAAAGTTTATCCAATGCTTTAAAAGAACAAATTTAATATTACAATTCTACGAAGATGCCACTAGAAATCCAAACAAGGAATCAATAAGCCCTGTGTTTCACTTGCAACTTCTTCCTCAGGGAACCCCAACCAAAAACCTTTTACTGCACAAGAACATACAGGCCTCTAGATAGCATTCATTTCCTGAGAATAATCTTCATGGTTTTATTACAGAGTAACGTCTCCTAAAACAGGTAAAGGACTGTGAAGTAGGGGCAATCTGGGATGGATAGGCCCCTCATGATATACATTTTGTGGGAATTTGTAGAATTGCAATGTTGTGTTTGCTCTTTTAAAGCCTTGGATAAACGTTCTCTATATTGAGCAAATTCTTATCAAGAAGTGTTGTCCTTACAATAAAAGAATTTCCCCTCTTTCGTACAGCAACAGTGCACTGTGTATCCCATTTTGTACCTTTGGTTTTTACTCCTTGGAGGTTGGCAACAGTAGTAAGATTCTTTGGGGCCAGGAAAGGTCAAAGCTGGCTCACCAGCCCACGTTTACGAGCAGCAGCTTCTAATCTGGCAAGCTGGGGTTGATTCACCAATCCTCCACATGCAGCTGGCTGGGTGACCTTGGGCTCTTCACAGCACTCGTAGTGCTGTTCTCATATAGCAGTTTGTCTCAGAGCTCTCTCAGCCTCACCTACCTCACAGGGTGTCTGTTGTGGGGAGAGGAAAGGGAAATAGATTGTAAACCGCTTTGAGACTCCTTCAGGCAGTGAAAAGGGGGTAGAAAAACCAACTCTTCTTCTTCTTCTTCTTCTTCTTCTTCTTCTTCTTCTTCTTCTTCTTCTTCTTCTTCTTGTCACTGGCTAGTCCCATTGCCTGCCACTAATTTGGAACAGCCATGGGAGAAAAGATACAATAAAACCTCGCAAGGCTGACATCAGTGCTGGGCCTACACCGCTACTACACTGCCAATAAATAAGCTCTACAGACAGTCAACGAGACATTAACTTCTTAACTGCCAGGCCTACAAACTGTGTGTCATTTCGAGGCACTCATCAAAGCGGGCAATAAAGGCCGTCCAGTCTGCAATGGAAGCCCCGGATATTCGGGAGAACGGCGAACAATGTCAAGTGTGTTATTAGAGCATTTAGCATGGTTGGAAAGCCATTGGCAACTAATGTGCTGTGCAGTAAATGACAGGCAATATCTCTCGCAACTTAATTGTACCAGGGATCCTGGCAAAGGGTAAACACAACAGCAATAATGTCTCAAAAATAAATGTCGCCGTTGCACTTGGAAGGAAAGCTTCATTTAATTGTGAAGAGATTAGATGTTCACAGCAGTGCATGAAATACAATTGGGTAATTAGGGGGCAAACTTCAAAAGTTTATATTGTTCTGGATGACAGATGCAGGGGTGGTGGAGGCGTGTGTTCATGTTTGTGTGTGCGTGCTGGGATGAGATATAGGGGGCTTTGTGTTTCACTAGGTTAAAAGAGCCTGGGGAATGGAATGAGCTTGTGAGTTCTTCGGCCAGGACTCCACAAAGTTGTGGTCCGCCAGAGCTGCCAGCTTTGGGTTGGGAAATTCCTGAAAATGTAGATGTGGAGCCTGTAGATTTGAGGAGGGGAGGGTAGAATGCCATAGAGTCCATCTTCCGAGGCATTTCCCTTCTCCAGTGAAACTGACCTGTGTCCCTTGGAGATCAGCTGTCATTTCAGAGCTCCAGACCTTAGGGTTGCCAACCTCCAGGTGGGGAGGTGGCGATCTCCCAGGTTAACCGCTGAATTCCAGATGGCAGAGTTCAGTTCCCCGGAGGGAAATGATAGCTTTGGAGAACAGACTGAGTGACATTCTACTCTGCCCAGGTCTCTCTTCTCTCCAAACCCCACCTTCATCCCCCAAATGTCCAGGTATTTGCTCAGTAGTAGTTGGCAACCCTATCCCAGCTAAAGGTTGGCAACCCAACCCAAAATGTGACTTCCTTTCTCATCATTTGAACCCATTGCTCTTAGTTCTTGTGTGTAAAGGGGCATTAAACATAATGCAGTTGGTATTATGGCATTGCATACCTACAGAATATCAAAGCTATTTATCTTCTAATAGATTCAAGTGGGTAGCCGTGTTGGTCTGAAGCAGCACAACAAAACAAAATCAGAGTCCAGTCGCACCTTTAAGACCAACAAAGATTTATTTAAGGCAAGCGCTTGCACTTGAAAGCTCACGCCTTGAATAAATCTTTGTTGGTCTTAAAGGTGCGACTGGACTCTGATTTTGTTTTGTTGTGTGCCTTCTAATAGTGTACCTTTCAGTTGGAGGCAGCATTAGATGCAGAGTGGGAGAGGGGCGTATGTGTCGATACATGCACACTCATCCAAGCCATTCAGATGCAGAACATGCGATGAAACCAATGAAACCCATGGTCATTGTTTGAGAACGGGGCACATGCTGCACACCTGACTGAGAATTTCTGGCTTTGACACCTCCAAAAGCAGAACAGTTCAAAGTATTTTGGCTCTGGGAGCCATGTTAGATTTCAAGTCCATCTCAGAGCAATCATTTTTTATGAGCCCCCATAAAAATTAAATCCCATCCATAGGTGAACGACACAATCAAAGCACAATTGACTCATTGAGCTCCGTCTTATAAACTTCAACGCTGCAGGTTTCAGGAAGTGTTGTTTGTTTAAGGCTTTTAGCGCTGGCTCTGCGTGGTTAATAGACAGAGAAATCGAAAAGACACTCAAGAGGAAGGAACGGTCTTCATGTTCACCTTCCCTTACCCTGCCCTATTTCAAGAAAGCACAAAGATGGGGGGGGGGGGGAGGAAGAATAGACTGTGACCACAAGCAAATGTTCTTTGTGTGTATATAGAAACACACAAGAAGCATGTAACCTAATTGCAGATTGATGACAGGCAAGCAGGCAGACAGACAGACAGAGAGACAGGTAGATGGTAGGTAGGTAGGTAAGTAGGTAGGTAGACAGACATCACAGGTAGGCAGATGATAGGTAGGTAGGTAGACAGACAGACAGACAGGTAGGTAGGTAGATGATTGATAGATAGATAGATAGATAGATAGGTAGGTAGGTAGGCAGGCAGGCAGGCAGGCAGGCAGGCAGGCAGGCAGGCAGGCAGGCAGGCAGACTGCTTTGGCCAGTCCGACTAACAACATCATTGCTAGGACAAGTGCATGACTTGGTCTGAGGCAGCTTCATTTGCTTTATGCTGCTTTAAGTATTACTAGGGGTAAAGCCCATTGTATCCAGGAACACAACAGGCACTAGAGCTTGGTAGTGGGAAGAGGAAGGGGGGGGGGTTGTCCTGCATGCAAGGGCATGGGAATGAAGGGGTGTTTTGTGGAGGGTGGGGTTGTGGTGGTGTGGTGGCAAATCTAGGGGAATTGATCTCTTTAGTCTGGAGCTGTAATTTTAGGGGATCCCCAGGTCCTACCTGGAGATTGGCATCCCCAGTTATAGTGCCAGAGAGTTCTTCTTTCAAAGCATCCATTTTCTCTAGGGGAACTGATCTCTTGAGTCTGGAGCTGTAATTCTAGGGGCCCTTCCCCTCTCCCTGGCATTCCCCCCTGGCCCTCCCCTCTGTTTGTGGTTTAGGCTAGGAGTGTTTAGGCTAGGCTAGGGGTAGGCTTTTTTCGGCCTACAGGCATGCCTCAGAGTTGGCAGGAGGTGGCGGGGAGGCACATGCTGTTGGCTTCCATGTCAGGCAGGTGGGAGGGACTGCCTAGTGGCCGGTGTGGTCCACAGTCCATAAGAGGGGGAAGGTGGAGGTTGGGGTGGTGGTGGGACAGGCGCTCCCCCTCAGAGAAGACACAGGCTGGCTTCCCTAAGCTCTGTAGGAAGGAGCCATTGCCTCAGGAGGGTGAAGCCCTCATGCACCCCTGGCTGCTCACTCACCTCAGGAGAGGTGTCTGAGGGGCCAGAGACTGCAAAGAAGTGGCAGAATTGTGGGAAGACTCTGAGGGGCAGGAATTCTAATCTGATTGGGCAGCCAGTTGGTGCATGGCCGACCAGAGGCATACAGGTGCCAATGATAGCCCTGATTGGCCCATAATCCCGAACACCAACTCTTCCCAGGAAGCTCATATGAAGGGATTTATTAATTTTAAAATTTATTTCCCGCCATTTTCACCAAGCCAGGTCGTGTCAGGTTATTGATGTACTGTTCCCACAAGCTCAAAAAGTGTCAGGGAGCCCAGCCAGCATCTCCCCTTAACTTTGGATCGGAATTGGAGAGCAGTTCCTGGCCAGGAAGCTCCCACCTCCATCTGAGCAAAAGGCTGGATAGGCGTGCAAGAGATGAGCCCACGTAATTGCTGCTTGCTGTGATCCCCTCGTCTCTCAGTCAAAGAGATCATGTCGAGGGGGCGATGCCACTTTCCTCATAAGCTTTTGGCACTTAGAAGTATTTTCGACTATTCTTAATTTGCCTGGAGCAAGGCTTTTATCGAGACTTTTAGCCAAGAGGCACCTGCTGAAATATTCATGGGCAGAAATTGTGCCATGGGTGCTTTTCCCCATTTGTCCAGTTGTGTGTCATTATAATGAGCCCGAGCTGAATGAAAATAGTATTTGACACACAAGGATGGTGTCCTCACAAGGGTTTCTTTAATAGGCAATTAACCCTTTTTAGGAAGAAGGTGGTTGGGCTAATGAAAGCTGAGAATTAGTCTTCCGTCGGGGAGGGTTTTTTTTTTTTTTTAAGGGGTTTTAGCATTCTACCTGCAAAGCCTTTGCAGGGTGGAAGAATTAAGATTTCCTGATGTTTTGAGTTTCACTTTTTAGCAGAAGCTTTGGAAGCAGCTGTACTATTTGCATAGGTAAGTGAGGTCACATGTATTCATTCTTGAGCTGCGGAAACGAGAGACGGACTTCTCTATCGGAAAGAGGTCTTCATGTTGAGATACTTCGTGGTATCTAAAGCTGTGCATAAGAAACTGATCTCAATGAATCGCCGGGGACAACTTTTGCAGGCCATAAGTACCTCTGAAGCTGCCTTATACTGAGTCAAATCACTGGTCTATCAAGGTCAGTCCCATGCACTCTCATGAATGACAGCCGCTGTCCACGATTTCAAGCAGAGGTCTTTCATGTCACGCATTACCTGAGCATTTTTACTAGGGATGCTTGTTGGAATTGCAACCAGCAAGTAATTTGGTGAAGTCAGCCTTGAAGGACTGTTGTTAAACTGTTGTTAAACTGTTAAGCTGTGTGCTCACTAGAGGCATCAAGTGGTCACTGGTGAGGCTGCAGTGGAAAAACCTTGAGCACATGTTCTGGGGATTCCTTTATTTAAGGTGGTCTCTCACCCACTTGTTCTTTTTTCAAGAAGAGAAGCTCTCATGCTAGTGAGGAGGAAGCATTCCTCTATTAAGGTTCTCAGCTCTCTCCATCCACTGATGCGTAGGCATGTAATTTGCTTGCAGCCTATCCATAGAGGCTTTCAATATGTTTCTGTAACTACTCTTTGCATTTTTGTACTCTGCTTAAATAAGGAGGCTGAAGCAGATGAATATTATATTTGTAAATAATCTTTCCAATAAAGATTAGTCTCTTTTAAACCTCAAAGCACTGTGAGTCTGGAACAGTGCCTCATCCACAAAGGTAACTAATAACTGCATACTTTCAAAACACTCTGTTAGTCTGCAGCTCTATTTTTCTGGAGGGACTCAGGACCAAGCCAAGTCCAAAGGTGCCAAAAATGTTGCAGCTTGAACCTAGGAGCTTCAACATACCAGTTAGAGACTCTGCCCTTAAGCCACAGCTCCTGCCCATTAACACAAACCCAATCAACTATATAAACCAGTTCATGAGCACTGCTGGTAATATCTTATGAGCCTCCCTGAGCCTGCAGGGAAGGGAGACATACAAATCTGATGATGATGATGATGATGATGATGATGATGATGATGATGATGATGATGATGATGATGATGATAATAATAATAATAATAATAATAATAATAATAAAAAGAAATAAATGTATGGAAGATCTCATGTGGATTTCCTATATAGTTAGATCATAGAATTGTTGGTTTGTTTCTCAAAGATGGGATACAAAAAAGGGAAAGAGGGATTATATAGCATAATTATATATATTCAGGATAATTACATATTACAAAGTATATAAAACAGAAAATATTTCTCCCCAGCATCCCCTTCATTACAGTTTTTAAGACATTAACTATAAAATACAACGGTCCTTACTTCTTTTGGGTTACATTTCATTACTGATCTATTTTGGAACTAAGTTATTAGTTTCATCACTATAACGCATTCCATATTTTGTCACTTCTACATAATCACTGTATCGATCATAGCACTGCTGAGAGAATGTCTCAATCCTTCTTTACCCATTCCCCCCCTGAAATACAGCAGCCATATATTTCTCTTCTTCTTTTTAGTAGTTTGTTACTAGTCAGTTCTGTTTTGATTGACGAGAAGTTTTGAGAGAGGACCAGGTAGGAAGGGAGTTTCTACAAAATTTCTGAATGTCACCATGCAGAGGCTTAGATGTAGGCAGAGTCTTTCCAAACATTGCTGTGATCCTACTAGGACACCATCATGTGGTCTGTAACACCAAGAATACCCTGCAGGGGGGGTAAAACTACAAAAAGGCATACAGGGGTAAAGCAGAAAACGACAAAGAGAAATAAAAGAGAAATTCCTCTTTGGAAAGAGAAAAAAAGAGAATAAGGAGAATCAGTGATTTTATTTATGTACTCGCAACAAAACCCATTGCATTGCAAAATGCAATGGGCTCTAGGACCCCCCCCCCTCCATCATTGCCACCCTGGACAGGCCAGCTAAAACTTGCAGAGGCTTTAGTGTGCATTTTGGGGGTGGGAGGGGGAAGAGCTGGCGGGGACTCAGCTGGTCCACCCCCACCCCAAAGCCAAAGCCACCACAGGCCTCAGCAGGCAATATCAAGGTGTTGTGAAGCAATTAAAATTCTTCAAATGACAACATTCATGACCATGTTAGTTGTATGCCTTATCTACCTGTGTAAATGGTGTATTTTGTTGAAATTGTTACTGTTATTTCCTTCAAAACCCATGACCAAATTTCCCCCTAGTATGGAACTTCCTGATCAATAAAACTTAACTTTCTGAATAGAATGCAGTCAAGTGGCTACCAGAAGTGTTCTTTAAACACCAGAAGACCCTTGTAGGGCATCACATTAATTGACAACAAGTCTCATCCTACTGGACCATAATTCCCTTCTTTCACAAGAATGGTAGAAAAACCCAGACCAATTCCCAATGGAGGCGTAAAACACAAGCTGCCTCCTCCTTGCAAACGCAGAAAAGGAAACCATGCTTTTGCTTGCTTCCTGATGGGAGACACCTCCTGTGTTATCCCGCTGCCTCATCATGGCTTTTTGCTTACCAAAGAGGTGGTGGAGAAGCAGGAAGTGTGGACAACCTGAACTTCTCCCCCCGCTCCTCAGGTGGGCAATCATCACAAGCCACCAATCCCTTCACAGCGGTTATTTTGGGGACTCAAACTTCCTTCTTCCCCGAGCCCCAAAATTAATTTAAAAAATACAATTCTCCGTTGCTACGGGGAAACACCACAACAGTAAAACATTTATTTTATAAAACTTCCACTTCCGTGTTGCTTCAGGTTCATGCCACAACAATAAAACATTTCCTTAGATCCCTTTATGGGATTCTTTGTATAATGGTTTCTCTTTATGTTCAGGTACATTTGTGATAGGCTGACCATGGTAACTGGAGCCCGATGGTTGCGTGTTCACGATAAATATTTAAAAGAAAGAGCATGAAGGCCAAGCTAATAGGGAGAGTGTTGCTGGATCCCACATATACCCCCTTTCCTCCACCACCCCCAGAAAACACAAACAGGAATCTGTTTTAGCTGCCCAATCCCAATATTACTGTGCACAATGAGGAAAACAGTTTATTTAAAGTGAGGGCGTGTCGCTTTGTGGTCCTGTAGCTACACAGACCATGCCATTTTTTAAAAAAATATACGAGCAGGAATTGGAGAGGATGGGCAAAATACTATCAAGGCTGCCGTGCGTTTGCATGCTGTCGCTTGGCAGTGGGAAGACAGGGGCGCCAGCGGGAAAGCAAGCAGAACAGGGGCTCATGCGGCTGCAGTAACGTCCCTCGGGAAAAGACTATACCCCCCCCCCCCAGTACAATTGTCAAGTGTTGACCGGTACCCGGTGATAAAAAGGTTGGGGACCACTGGTTTAGCGTAATTGTGACTGATTGTTGTTTTCTGATTCTGTCTACTGTATTAATTCATTGTGCCAAAATTATAATAAAAGAAGATCTTAAAATACAAAAAGTCAAATGTAAGTACTAAATACCATTTAGATGGAAGCCGGTGATTGGATGGGCAGAAAAATGTGAAAGTAGAAGGCAACTATATGTTAACCATCTTGAATTATGTCTACATTTAATTATGGGGGATAGGAATAATTACAGGAGGGATTAGAGCAAAGGTGTTGTTAATTGTTAACCTTGTAGAATGTGGGCAGCCCTGTGGATTTCTCAGTTCTAAAGGTGAAATTAAACACTCGCAGTTCAATCTTTAAAACAATTTCCTGGGAATAAGACCCACTGAATACACCTGAGTAGATTTTTGAGTAATACCTGCTTAAGACTGCTTTCTTTTGGCTCCAAGCCTATGAGCACTTTCCTGGAAGTAAACCCTGCTGAATACATTGGGTCTTACTTTCAAGTAGACCAGTGGCAAGGCTGTGGTTACGGAGCATTATATCTTCCTGGCACCTTTCCTAAAATTTATGGGCCTTCATTTTACTTATTATTTATCTAATTAATCTGTACCCCACCTTTCTTTCCAATAGGGACCCAAAGTGTCTTACCTTGTTCTCATGTCTTCAGGGTGGTGTAGTGGTTGAGAGTGGTGGTCTCTAACCTGGAGAACTAGGTTTGTGTCCTTACTCCTCCTCCACACATAGACAGTGGAGAGACCTTTGTCCAGTCCCAGTTCTCTCAGAGCTCTCTCAGCCTCACCTCCCTCACAGGGGGTCTGTCGTGGGGAGAGGAAAGCAAAGGCGACTATAAGCCACTTTGAGACTCCTTCGGGTAGAGAAAAGCTCATATACCAACCAACTCTTCTTCTTCTACACTCTACAAAAACAATTCTATGGTACAATCATTTTTACCATAGAGTTTTGCCCAAATACTCAAGTGTCCCAAATCACCAACAATGTGCTGATATCACTCCTGATGCATGTCAGAAGTGATGTCACCACCCTAGGCCTGCTTTTTTTTTGTCAGTAAGACTTCCAACTGGTCAAGTGGTAGGAGAGAGACTGCAGGGTGGGAATTTTACACCTCTGGAGGGAGCCTGGGAATCCTACCCTCTAACTTAGCTTCTCTCCTAACTATCCACCCTATGACAACTTCACGACTGGGAACTGCAGCATGGTGTCCTATAACTGGATGTGAGGGCGATCTGGCTGCGACATCTGTTACCCCGTTGATCGCCAGGGTTGTGTCCTTTAAGTGTTAATGGTATTCTTGCTGATCCCCACCCAACCTTGCTGGGGGGAAGGAGCCCTCTGGTCTCCCTGCCACCAGGAGAGTAGACAGATGTATGGAGGATATCAGTGGCTACTAGCCATGGTGAATGGAACTTCCCTATACAGACACTGTAAACCTCTGAATCCCAAGTACCAGGGCCTATTATGCGCGGCCGCTGAAACAGTGGCATGGAGAACGCGGTGGAGGAAGAAGCGAAGCAAACCGCTTACGCACGGGATGGAACGCAATGGTGGCAAAACCCAGAGTATCCAATTATGCACTCCAGACTACTCTGGAGCCGCTTTTGGTTGCACCCTGGTCCTGGGAAGCTCCAGTTTCTTCCGCATCTCGCTAATGCGGCTTTTTCGACGGCATACGTTGATTCTGCACCTGGTTGCCGCCTGCAGCGTGCATAATTGGTGATTTTAGCCGCCGCTATTCCACCCCGAATGCGGACCTTCCACTCCATGCATGATGGGCCCGGGAGGCAACATCAGAGGAAGTCCTTGGTCTCCATGCCTTGTTCCTGGCCTTCCATAGAAACTAGTTGACTAGTATGTGAGACAGGATGCTGGACTAGATGTATTACCACTCTGATCCAGCAGGTTTCTTCTTAAATAAGCTTCTATTAGAGGCACAGGATATTTTTCACCAGATCAGTTGGAAACCTTATTTACATCGCAGGGAGACCCACAGCGCAGAAATAAAGGCAAAGGACATGAATTGCTGAAGAATTTCTGTTATTCTTACTGCTCTAGTTCCAAAGATGTCCAGTGTAATCATTTCTTTCCTATAGTGTACATTCATAATGCATTTTAGCCAAGGGAGAGGGAAATGTCGGTCACATCCGATTCTTATTGTGGCAATCTATATTTGATCTATGTTCAAGACAGTGGTGTTGGAGAAATGCAGAAAAGATGCTCATAAAATACTGAACTTTCTATTTTTTTTAATCTTTGATGCCTTTTCATTATAGTTAAGATGACATTTCATGAGCACCATTTGAGGATTCAAGTAATGCATCCCAAGATTGATATTTTTGCAAATATGTGTAAAGGAAATTTGATCTTTTTATTTGACATTGTTGGCCAAAAATGTTACTGGGTGTCAAAGCAAAATATTAAAATGTCAAAGCAGAATGTTACAAGCACATAACACTTTTGCAATTGTGATTTCTTTGAAGGGGAGGGCATGAAATGTGTAATATCGGTGACATTTCACACCAACTGTAATTGTTGATTGTGATTTTGATGATGATCGATACATAAATAGATGAGTGGGAATTTCTTTCTTTCCAAAGCCTGAAGCAATACCGCCAGTTATGTCCAACTATCCTGCAAGAGAGCCAGTTTTACAATTGCATTATTTTTTGGATTTGCACAAATGAAGCTTTGATCGCCTCCAGTTTGCTATCGGTATGTTTTTTTTTTTAACTGTCATACCCAACAGTAAGGCTTCTCTATGCTCATAGGCTGATTCCCAAGTAGTTATTTATTTAAATAATTTCAAATGCCTCCCCCCACACTCATTAGTCATTCCTCCCCTTCAAATCAAGTAAAACAATATTAAAATGTCAATAAGCTTCAGGCTCCAAGTTTTATTTGTGGATGAGTTATGCCTGCCACAATTAGATGGATGGACAGATAGAGCCTTTTATGCTTAGAGAAGATGTGTCACCATTCAAATCTTCAATGGTCCGCGTTCACTCTCAGCCTAGCCTACTTCAAAGGTCTTGTGAGGATATGTCCACTCTGAAAACTCTAATAGCTTGGTGATCCCCAGCCCATGTGAGGTAAGGCTGGCCTCAATCAGAGCCCGGGCCTTCTTGATCCTGGCCCTTACCTGGTGGAATGAGCTCCTGGAAATGCTGAGGGCCCTGCCTGAGCTACCACAATCCTGCAGGGTCTGCAAGATGGAGCTCTTCCACCAGGCATTTGATTGAGGCCAGGGCAAGAAGATCTGTAGGGCCCCTCCTCCAGACTCCCAAACATCTAAATATCTTCACACCTACTTTGAGGTAAGAAGCCAGGTTAAAATGGTTGAGTTGAATGGGGTTGTCAGTGGTGGTGGAGTGTCAGGTTTTTAATGACTGTAGTTATTGTGATTTTATTGTGGTTTTATTATCTTCTTGTGAACCTCCACCACCTGACTGGCCCGAGAGAAGTGGTCAATAAATCCAATAATCACTTTACTAAACATTATGAAGTTGATGTTGCGTGCAGACAACTCACTCCCTACCTGATTGGTCCTGGGGGTGTGTTGCTAATAGGGAGATACCACTCTGCCAGTGAGGGCCAATCAGTTCAAATTGCACTCTATCAATGAGGGCCAATCAGTTCAAATTGAATGGAGACAACTCAATCCCTATTTGATTGGCCCTCCCTGGGAGCGTGCAGCCAATAGGGAGAGAACACTGTGCCAATGAGGGCCAATCATGGGGATTATCTGTCCTCTTCTTCCTCTTCCTGCTGCTTGCTGGATGGAAGAGGTGCTGGCTGAAAAGCCCTGCTGCTGGTAAGCTGCTCCATTCTCAACCTCTTTCCACTCTCCATCTCCCCAGGCAAGGGATGGAAGCCAGCTGCTTCCTTTGCCTCCTGTCTTGTTCTCAGATTTCAGCTCTCTGCTGGAAGGAAGCACAGAGAAGCTGCAAGGGAGAGACAAAATTCAATGAATGCCTTAACTCAGTCCAGTGAGCTAACGATTTCTTCAGCCAATCCAAGGTCATCAACAGAAGGAGCAGTCAAAGGCTGTGTTCACAACACAGACCTCTCAGCCTCAAGTTAATATAGGCTGTCAACACCCTTTCAGTCCTCACTCTGTGAAGACTCACAGTCTTCTGCAGTCAGTAACTGTCTTGCTAACAGGGTGTGGTACTTTTTAGACTGGAGCTCTCTTCTAGCATATATCTGGCATCACTTAATTGGCTCAGGTCAGCTATGGAGGTTGACAAAGCAGCGAGCTGCAGCTGGAGGATGATTTGCATCCTCCTCCTGGTTTATCTGCAGCCCCATGGCCTCCTGCTGATTAGAGCTCTCTGCCTGTTGAACAGCTAGCTAGGCTAAACTCTCATCTAGCCAGGACGACTACTGCTGGGACCCTAAGTGAAGTGAATGTTTTGAGACACCCTGACAGGATTTCGCCTTTGCTAATCTAATTGCCAAGAGCCTCTTTTGGCGCAGAATGGTAAGGCAGTAGACATGCAGTCTGAATCTCTGCCCATGAGGCTGGGAGTTCAATCCCAGCAGCCGGCTCAAAGTTAACTCAGCCTTCCATCCTTCCGAGGTCAGTAAAATGAGTACCCAGCTTGCTGGGGGGTAAATGGTAATGACTGGGGAAGGCACTGGCAAACCACCCCGTTTTGAGTCTGCCAAGAAAACACTAGAGGGCGTCACCCCAAGGGTCAGACATGACCCGGTGCTTGCACAGGGGATACCTTTACCTTTACCTAATCCCATGGCCAGGTGGAAAGCTGTCTGACTCTTGCTCCTTGGGATGATCACGTTAAAATCCCAGTTACCGGCTGCTTTTTCATGAGGCGGTTATGAGAATGATTTTTTTTTTTAAGTCGAATTTCATCAGGCTCAACGGCGATCCCGTTTTCTTTGGCGGTGGGAAATGCAACTCTTTTGATGCTTCCCCATTAAAATCATGCCTGCCATTTAGTACCGTTTCTCACCCTTCATGGGCCTATTTTTCATATTTAAGCACAGCCAAGGATGGCATCGCTTTCGACTTAAAGAACGTCCCCGAAAAGTGCCGATGCGATTTCCATCAGTGTCTTCCAGATCCGACGGCTGCATTAACTCAATGGAGCAGTCAGTCTTGTCTTAGGCAATTTTGATGTAATCAAAAAGTGCTCTAACACTCTTGGCTGCACTCACACTTCTAAGAGGGGAGCATTATAATTTTATTTTCCTGGAAAACACTGTTTATGCGACATGGTAGCAAGGAAGGGGGGGGGAACACTTTTACGGAGGGTCTGAGAACATTTAATGCCAGCCGCAGAAAAAGGCAAGCTTCTTTGTGGGAGGAATGTTCCATGCCTTATTGAAATTCTGTTCTCCTTAGAATCATAGAGTTGTTTGGTGCCACTGGGGTCATCTAGTCCAACCCCCTGCAGAAGGCAGGAAATTCACAACTACCTGCCTACCCAAGGGACCCCAATTCCATGACCAGATGATGCCCCCCCCAAAAAAAAAACAGAATTCCTGGCCAGTCTGGTATAAATTCGCTTCCCAATCCCAAATTAGCCAGACAGTACAAGCAAGAGGGCCAACAAGAGCCAAGAGCCGACACAATCCCTTCTGCCCACCCGCTCACAATCTACCAAAGTTCATAGACTCGACCTTTCTCCTTCTTCCAAGGCTGCTCTGTCTGCCTCCGATTCTAATGTTGAATTAGACAAGAGTTTCCAACAGAGCTTTGTTTGTTAGGGCATTTAATTTCTTAAACATTTTGTCGAAATTGTTGATTTTGTGGCTCTGCCTCAAGGCGGGGGCTACTGGAGCTCTCCCTGAATTACAACTGATTTCCAGACTACAGCGGTGAAGAAGAAGGAAAGGAGGTTTTTATGCTCCACTTTTCTTGACTTCCAGGAGTTTCAAAGCAGCTTACAACCATATTCCTTTCCTCTTCCTACAACTGGCATCTTGTGAGGTAGGTGAGGCTGAGCGAGCTCTGAGAGAACTGTTACCGGCCCAAGGTTCCCGAGCAGGGTTCACGAGGAGGAGTGGGGAATCAGACCCAATTATCCAAATTAGAGACTGCTGCTCTTAACCACTCCACTGCCCTGGCTCTCTTAGTTCCGCTGGAGGAAAGGAAGACTGGTAGAAGACTGTGGGGAGGAGACAAGGGAAGCGACAGCATGAGGACATTTCTGGATCACGATGGTCTAAAATTCAGTGGAAACTCTATGGTTTCCCTGTTCCCAAACCTCCAGGAATTTCTTGTACTGGGGAGAGGACAAGGGGATACTTACCTATGACTGTATTCTGCATGTACAGTACAGTCTCCACTATGGCACATGCTACTTTTCCTTCTAGTACTTCCACCACATTGAGCAGTGACTCATGAAAACTCCTTCCCTGCCGCAAATGCTGTTAGCCTTTAAGGTGCTCTTGCTCTTTTCTGCAGCTACAGGCAGACTAACATGGCAGCCCATTTCCTGTAGAAGTTGTCCAGCAGGCCCAGAGCGGATTCCCAGAATCCAGGCTCATGTGTTTTTGGAATATGAAGTAGCCGCTTTTTGAATGAAGGAACAGGCTTCCCGGACTCTTAAACGTCCCACGGCAGCTAGAATTACCTTGTCATTGATAAGGTTAGCCCGCCTTGAGCAAGTCCTTGTGATAAAGTGCCCAATTCTACTGTGATGCCTTTCGGTTTCTTCACAGGGAGGCAGCAAATCTAACCAAATGTATACCTCTCACCTCCAGAAATCGCACCGCATTCCCTCACGCTTTGCTTTAAATTCCTTTAAAAAAAAAAATTCAGTCATGAATTACGGAGATTGTACTTTTCTCAAGGAGCAAAGATTTATCAATTTTGTATTTAAATCTGAAGCTCGGCGCTCTAATCGTAATTTAATACGACTAAATACGTGCATACTTTATGGTCAATCATCCGGCTCTTTTACAAGGTCTCTTGGCTTCGGGAATGCTAAATCTTAAATGGGGCTATATATGAGCCTTGTCTGACATGACATATATTGAAACAGAGTGCAGAACGATCACTTAGTGATGAGAACCTTACTACAGTTTTAGTGAACCAAAGCTAAGAGGCAAATTATTCAATTATAGTAAATTTACAGTAGCTTAATATTTGATAGAAGTGGTTCTTCTCTCATCAGAGCGTTGCACTGAAAACCCTTGAGCAGCAAAATAGCTCCGGAAATTCCGAGGCTGTTTTAGCCACTTATTAAGAAAATTCATCTATCTTGATCTTTTATGAACACTTTTGCGCCTCTTATGGCCCGTGTGCAGTAATTATGGGAACATATTTTACGTACGCGCATTTGACTCCTCAGATTAGTCTTCAGATCTGAAACAATCCAATTGGGGGAGCCGGAAGGGAGGAGGCAGCAGGGATCTCCTTCCCTTTCGGTTACGGTGCGCTTCAGGCACCAGAATAGAAAGGCAGCACTATTCTTCTGAGGGTCCTTCATGGCTCCACCCTCCCATCCATCCATTGCTTCACATGCTCTAGCTATAAACCTTTCTTTCTTTCTTTGCCCTCAAATCGCAGCCAACTTCTGGTGACCCTGCAGAGTTTTCAAGGCAAAGAAATATTCAGAGGGGGCTTTGCCATTGTCTGCTGCTGCATAGTGACCCTTCCCCATCCAAGCACGAACCAAGACCAACCCTGCTTCGCTTCCAAGATCCTAGGAGACTACGGCCTATTCTGCACACAATAGATAATGCACTTTCAATGCACTTTAGAAGTAGATTTTCCTGTTCTGCACAGGAAAATCCAGCTGCCAAAGCAAATTGAAAGTGCATTATCCTATATGTGCGGAATGGGCCTAGGCTAGCTTGAGCGATCCAGTTCAAGTCATGAACCTTTCCAGATTGCTGTTAAGCCTTTTGCCTGGGCAACAGTCTAGTTCAGGGATGTTTGAAACCCAGGCTGTTTGGGTCACAGATTGTTCAGCAATCCTGTACAAAGAGCCGATTTTTTGTGAGTGTTGAGCAGGTTGTTTCCCCCCCAATTCCTTACGAATCGTGCGGTGCCATGGGATCAGCACCCTGTGCGCTCACATTCTCATGAGCTCGACTGAGATCTTTCCCCGGCATTATATTTTGCTACGCCCCTGTTCCACGCAGCAGGCAATTGTTTCTACAGACATTTTAATCAGTCACGCATCATATTAATCAGTCATAAACTAATGTTATGGGATCTTTAAACAGACACCTTCTTTCCTGCGCTTGCCTACGCATCAGCATTGATGGCTGTCGAATTGGCGGCACTTCTGCACATATCGGCTTGGAGGGAAATGATGCAAAGCTCCCGGTTCTGAGGTCACATGGGGCTGAACCAAGCCAACCTTGTGATAGGGTCAGGGTTGATAGTCATGGTCAAATACGGTAAGGCCAACAGTTGACCGTGGTCAGGACAAAATTCATGACATCCTTTAATCTAATGTTATCTTATTACGCGTGTGTTCACTGGCGGTCTTTAAGCAGCAAAGGAAAGAAAGAATCTGTCCAGTGGCTCACAGCCTTGATCAGGGGTAGTCAAACTGCGGCCCTCCAGATGTCCATGGACTACAATTCCCATGAGCCCCTGCCAGCGAGCGCTGGCAGGAGCTCATGGGAATTGTAGTCCATGGACATCTGGAGGACCACTACCCCTGCTGTACACAATATACTGTATGTTCCTAATACTACTCATATAGTCATTCAGGTCTTGTACTCCTACTCCACTGACGAAAGCACTGAAAACGGAAAACAATCGGGCAGAATCCAAGTGTAAAAAAAAAAGAGATAACAGAGACTCTTAAACTTTTGATCTTTAATTAAGCCATTGGACAGATTCTTTCTTTCCTTTGTTGTATTTCTGGAATCGTCCACCCTCTTCTTGCAGGTCTTCAAGCAGCAGCTGGACAGATATCCTGGATGCTTTCAGCTGATCCTGCACTGAGCAGGGGGTTGGATTAGATGGTCAGTATGGCCCCTTCCAACTCTATGATTCTATGAAATTACTTATCTCCCTGATTCCCAGTCACCTCCTGTTGTGCTGTATTCTGTATGTCCCTTTGTTTCAGCTCTGGCCAGTGAAATCCTTTGGACAATCCCTTGTGTGATGCCTTCACATATGTATGAATGGCTACTGGGATTCTCTGGCTTTGTGTCATCTTGCTCCCCACCACCACCACCACCTTCTGCAAGGACTTGCACTGTGACTCAGCATTATCTGCCTGTGTCCCAATCCTGAATATGCAATTATTTGTACTTATGGCATATTATGACTGACACTGAGCCCTGCATGACCTGTCTTCATGGAAGTTGGGAAAGCTATCATTCCATTCCATTCCATTCCATTCCATTCCATTCCATTCCATTCCATTCCATTCCATTCCATTTCTTTCTTTCTTTCTTTCTTTCTTTCTTTCTTTCTTTCTTTCTTTCTTTCTTTCTTTCTTTCTTTCTTTCTTTCTTTCTTTCTTTCTTTCTTTCTTTCTTTCCTTCCTTCCTTCCTTCCTTCCTTCCTTCCTTCCTTCCTTCCTTCCTTCCTTCCTTCCTTCCTTCCTTCCTTCCTTCCTTCCTTCATTTATCTTGTTGACTGCAGCTCTCAGGCCAGCTGACTCACAGCGGCTTACAACAGAAAAATAAAAACATAGCAAAATCATAGACTAAACCATGGTCGGTCTCCCTATCTACTCAAACACAATACTGCTAATGAGAAAATTCAGGTAATTATCTCGAGTGATTATTTTCCTGGAAAGGACACCAGCCCAATAGGTACAGTTCAGATCATATCATTGACTTAAATTTCCGCACTCAAATTAACCATCCCCTTAAGTGCATACCATCCAGGTAGCTGTATCTCAAAATTATAGAAGAGTGTAACAATCTGCAGAAAGCCACCATGGGATTGGGACCCTTGCTCTATAAGGCACAGCCAAAGCAATCAGACCTGTTGTTGAAGGAGGGGGAATGACAGAGAGGTGACATGGTACAGGCCTGCAAAACGACCCATATGCAGATAAATTTGATAGAGAGAAACATTTCTCTGTTGCTCATAACTACCGGATTCAGGGTAACCTTACAGAATTGATTGGCAGTGAGATCAAAACAGATAGACACAAATATTACTTAACTATGCCCTGATTTGGAAGGTCCAGGCTAGCCCAATCTCACCAGATCTAGAAAACTCAGCAAGGTCAGCCCTGATTTGTACTCAGATGGAAGACAATCAAGCATATCCAGGGCTGAGATGCAGAGGCCAACATTGGCAAACCACCTCTGTACTTCTCTTGCCTGGAAAACCCCATGGGGGTCATTAGAAGTCAGCTGCAACTTGGTGGCACTTTTCACCACCATTTAACACAATGGTTAATTGACTCATGGAACACATTGGCAAGAGGAATGGGCAAAGGCATTGGCTTATATGGATTTAAAAGGGAGCCAGACAAAGCTGATCTGGTGCAGTCGTTATATTTGATTCCCCACTCCTCCACAGGAAGCATCTTGGGTGGCCTTGGACCAATCATAGTTCTCTCAGAACGTCCTCAGCTCCACCTACCTCACAAGGTGCCTGTTGTGGGAAAGGATGGGAAGGTTATTGTAAGACGCTTCTAATGTCCTTGAAGTAGAGAAGAGCAGGATATATAAACCAACTCTTTGTTTATGGAGGAAAAGGTTGACTATTGTTGACTATCAGTCACATCACCTAAATGGGACCTTCGGATTCAGTGGCAGAATGTTTCTGAGTGACATATGCTAAGAAGCAATCAGCAAGTGGAGGGGGGGGAGAAGAGTTATATACAGCAGTGGTCCCCAACCTTTTTATCACTGGGGACCGGTCAATGCTTGACAATTTTACTGAGGCCCAGGGGAGGGGGTAGTCTTTTGCCGAGGGACGTCGCCACTGCTTGAGCCCCTGCTCTGCTTGCTTTCCTGCCAGTGCCCCTGACTTCCCGCCGCCTGTTGGCGAGTGCTGCCAGCAGGAAGAGGAGGAGCCGCAGCCCGGTACCGACTGATCCACGGACTGATACCGGTCTCCGAACTGGGGGTTGGGGACAACTGATATACAGGATCTACTTGTGTGTTTCTCTGTAGCACGTAAATGATTTCTGTAGGAGCCAGAATGATAGACCAGGTTGATCATTGATTGGTTCTAAGATAGCTACTACTTATGTTGGGGTTACATAATGTTATGAACAACCACTCCTGGACAATAACTATGAGAAATTCTGTGATTTTGAACACATATCCTGGAATTTCAAAAAATCTAGAGTCACTCTGTTCCCTGACCATCTGGCTACTCCATCAGAGAGCTAGCATGATATAGTGGTTAAAAGACAGGAAGTTAATCCAGCATTTCTCTTTATTTATTCTCATGAAATTCAAATCTCGAATCAAAATCAACTGAATAAATAACCTAAGTCAATAGGTTTTCAGGAGTGACCCTAAGGAGATCTACACGGAGTAAATTCCATATTATTTAATGGCTTACTTATTTTCAGAAAAGCATCCCAGGGATGCAGCCTAAGTTCCTCTCCTTATATATAAGCTATGGCAAATCTAGACACATCCTAAAAAGCAGAGATATCACCCTGCCAACAAGGCTATGGTCTTCCCAGTTGCAATGAATGGCTGTGAAAGTTGGACCATAAGGAAGGCCGAGCGTCAAAGAATTGAGGCTTTTGAACTCTTTTGCTGGAGAAGACTCTTGCGAGTCCCTTGGACTGCAAGGCGAACAAATGGGTCAGTCCTAGAGGAGATCAGCCCTGACTGCTCCTTAGAAGGCCAGATCCTGAAGATGAAACTCAAATACTTTGGCCACCTCATGAGAAGGAAGGACTCCCTGGAGAAGAGCCTAATGCTGGGAGAGATTGAGGGCAAAAGAAGAAGGGGACGACAGAGAACGAGGTGGCTGGATGGAGTCACTGAAGCAGTCGGTGCAAACTTAAATGGACTCCGGGGAATGGTAGAGGACAGGAAGGCCTGGAGGATCATTGTCCATGGGGTCGCGATGGGTCAGACCTTAGGCCAGTCACTATTCTGACCGAGCAGTGATATCAGGGCTCTCTCAGCCTCACCCACCTCACAGGGTGTCCGTTGTGGGGAGAGGAAAGGGAAGGCTTTGAGCCTCCTTCGGATACAGAAAAGCGGCATATAAGAACCAACTCTTCTTCATATATATATATATATATATATATATATATGTATGTATGTATGTATGTATGTATGTATGTATGTATGTATGTATGTATGTAAAAAATAATATCCCACCACCCATGCCAAGCCATCTCATGGTGGGTCACATCATTAAAAACCCTACATGAAAAATATATCCCATTAAAACCCCCTTTCATTAACATGATTTGATGAATACAAAAATTCTCATCCCTCTTCCCAATGGAACAGATGCACTGAAGTGCATCAGAAAATTTACCTGTGCCAGTAACAACCAGTGTGATGATCTGCAAATAAAGTTGTAGTAACTTCCAGGGGGGCCCGTAATCCATGCTCCAGCCTCAACCATAGGTCTGGCGGAAGAGCTCCGTCTTACAGGTCTTGCGGAATGCTGACAAATCCTGCAGGGCCTGCAGCTCTTCCAGGAGATCATTCCACCAGGCTGGGGCCAGGGCTGAAAAGGCCCTGGCCCTTTTCGAGGCCAGGCGAACTTCCTGGGGGCTGGGCATGACCGACAAGTTGGTACCCAAAGAGCGTAAAGCCCTGGGGGTCATATGATGACAGGTGGTCCTTCAGATATGTGTGTCCCAGACCACGAAGGACCTTAAAGGTCAAAACCAGAACCTTGAATTTGATCTGAGCTGCAACCAGCAACCAATGCAGCTGCCTCAGGGTAATCCCATAGGGTTTACAAGGTGTTTGAAAGTGGCTTGCCATTGCCTGCCTCAATGTCACATTACTGATATTCTTTGGCAGTCTCCCATCCAGTACTCATCAGCTTTATAAGGTTGTTATAAATTCACTAGAATGCATGGTATGTCTACGCTAAAGGCTCCCAAGTCACTATGAGTTCATGTCCTCCAAACTTCAGGTGACCAGATTGTCCCACTTTTGGAGGGACATCTGGGGGTACCTGGCAAATTGTACTTATGTTGAAATTATCCATATAGACCAAATTTTTAATCAAGAACCCCCCCCCCCCCGATCAATGTTGACCCGCTTTACCCATGTTAAAATCTGGTCACCTTACCCAAACTCCTTCTGTGTAACATTTCAGATTGTAATCTTGGGGCAGGGACCTGTCACTTATGCTTATTAATCTCTGTGCAATATCATATACATTTGGGGATCATCCTCATCATCTTTTACATTTTACACCATTTTATACCTTTAAAATAAAACTGCGTTAAATGTTAATGGATACATTATCCCCTTAAGACGTACTGAGCGGCAGATGAATGCTCTCCACCAACAGCATAGGATTGTTATTGCTTTGCCACTAGTAGCACGCTGCATAAAAAGAAAACGCATGGCTTGATCGTTCACATAAGGAGCCTCAAAGTAACAACCACTGCTTTCCCATTCTCCCATTCAAATTTACATTAGCCAGAGGGGTTGTGTTGTCAATAAGTAAAGTGTTCCTCTCCCCCTTGCCTTTTTATTTTTTAGAACGCATTTTAAGAGACATTCATCCGTACAAGCAGTATGCGCATTTTAAAGCTGCTAATCCCCCTCTCTCTCCTCCTCCTTCTGCTCAAAACCGGAAACAAGGCCGCGGAGCAAAGAGCATACGATTCATAAAGAGAAATCTGCTTGCCTTTCTAATTTCATTTATTAACACGTACACCTTGGGCTGGGCCGAGCGAGGAGACGACAGTATCTTCGGAGAGAGAGGGGAGAGATCATCTTTTGCCTTTTAACCCGGGGATTGTCAATTTCTATCAGCAGCGGCAAGGCCTGACACGGGAGGGGAGCCGGCACCTGATTTGCATACTGTGAATTCTTTCATCAGCAGCGGGAATGGTGACAGGGGCTAATTAGCATTCCCACCCCTCGGTTCAATTCTTTTATTTTTGTTTTCGATGACAAGCCGCGGAAGAAGTTTAACTAAACCCCAATGTGTATGTGGATGGTGTGGGCATACGGGCTCTGATTTGGGAAGTTAGAATCATAACAATTCTCAGAATGGAGCTTGGATTTCAGCCAAGATGGGGCAAAAATCAAGTGTAGGAAGAGGGCAGCGACCTGGAGAAGAACACTGAGCTCAGGAGGAAAAGGAGGAGAAGAAGAAGAAGAAGAAGAGTTGGTTCTTATATGCCGCTTTCCCCTACTCGAAGGAGGCTCAGAGCAGCTTACATTCACCTTCCTTTTCCTCTCCCCACAACAGACACCCTGTGAGGTGGGTGAGGCTGAGAGAGCCCTGATATCATTGCTCAGTCAGAACAGTTTTATCAGTGCTGTGGGGAGCCCAAGCTCACCCAGCTGGTTGCATGTGGGAGAGTGCAGAATCGAACCTGGCATGCCAGATTAGAAGTCCGCACTCCTAACCACTACGCCAAACTGGCTCTCAAAAATGGAGGGGAGGGAGATATGAGAGCTTTGTAACTTATACTCAAATCCAGCTTGCAAGAAGACTGCACTCCTAATGACTAAACCAAGCTGAAACAATGAAAGCAACTAAATCAAGATGGGATAAAAGATCAGGGGCGAAAAATTCAAAATCATCCTCAGTTATAGAATAGTTATAACTATAAAGCTGCAATCCTATGCACAGTTTTCCTGGAAATAAAGCCCACTTTGTAAAACAAGTCTTACTCCCGAGTAGATGTGCTTAGAAATGCTCCCAAATATGTTTAGCTCGATTTGCATTCCGGACGGGCAATTATTGTGCGGTGGGGAGATAACACAAACATATGCACAGTAATGCCTCCCTTTCAAAGGCAACTCCCCCCCAAATGTTCCTCAAAGTCAAAACAGAGGAAGTGACAGAGGCAAAAAGTAGTGAGGGAGCTAACTTGCTCTCCATCCCCCCCCCCCCT
Source organism: Paroedura picta (assembly GCF_049243985.1). NCBI lineage: Eukaryota > Metazoa > Chordata > Lepidosauria > Squamata > Gekkonidae > Paroedura > Paroedura picta. Next base: position 163,872,334 of record NC_135370.1, read on the forward strand.
TCCATTCATGCCCCGAAGAGACCAGTTCCGGGAGTCATTCATCTGAGCTGCAAGACAGAAATAAAGTTCAAGTCCTTGAGCATTACTCTGAGGAAGTCCAATCTCTGCTCTTGAAGCAAACCGCCAGGGGTGGTAGCCTGTGATGCAATCCATTATCAGGCCCATCTTGTGAGGGACCTATCAAGAAAAGACAATGGCTGTTTTATGGGTTTCCTATCAATCTATCAGGGCCATGAAGACTCCCTCCAGAACGGTACTTGCAATCGGGGTGCAATGTAGGGCGGGTGATGCGGAGATTATTTGCCTGGAGGATCTCTTAGGAGGAGTTTGGGAGAGGTTGGGGGTCACTTAAGGACTTGCAAACCTATTCCCTTTCACAGCTAATTTTTGCATGGGTAATTTATGACCTTGGTCAGCACATTCTAAGTAGGACTGAGGGAGACATTTGACTCAGGTTATTGGAGGGAAATCCAAGCATACACTGCAAGTCTGAGAGGCTGGAGCTCAGCCCCGGATGTCCTGTAAATCATTGCAGAGTGAGAACTTGAGATGCTTCTATTTGTTTGAAGTTGAACACCTTTCTTTCATTGACTTGGTACTAAGCAGATTTTAGGCTTTGGCCAGTTTGGCATGGTGGTTAGAGAGTGGTGGACTCAAATCTGGAGAACTGGGCATGAGCCCCCCACTTCTCCACCTTAGGCCATTCACAGTTCTCTCAGAGCTCTCCCAGTCTCCACTACCTCACAGGGTATATCTGTTGTGAGGAGAGGAAGGGAAGGCGATTGTGACTCGCTTTGACATTCCTTCAGGCAGTGAAAAGCAGGGTATATAAACCAACTCTTCTTTATTTTATTTAGATTTTGTCTTTTATATTCTGCCTTTTCTCAAAAAGGACTCAGGGTGGATTACAATGTTGGCTTCTTCAGTTTGCGCAGAAAAGAGACACTGCTAGATGATCTGACCAGACCAGACTGACCGGGGATTCTGGTTTGTTTGTTTTTTTTGGTGGGGGGCATCATCTGGACATATAATTGGGATCACTGTGGATGGGCAGATAGTTGTGACTGGATGACCCTGGAGGTCCCTTCCAACTCTATGATTCTATGATGTAGTGGTTAAGAGCAGTGACCTCTAAGCTGGTGAGCTGAGTTGATTCCTTACTCCTCCACATGCAGACAGTTGGGTGACCTGGAGCTAGTCATAATCCTGTCAGAGTTTTTCTCACAGACCTGTCAGAGCTCTCTCAGCCCCACCTACCTCACAGGCTGTCTATTGTGGGGAGAGGAAGGGAAGGCAATTGTAAGCTGCTTTGAGTGAAAAGCAGGGTATAAAAAACCAACTCTTCTTCTTCTACAAATCCTGCAGGAAAGAAATAGCCCTGGGCCTGATGGACCCACAGCAACTATATAGAACCTTTAGTCCCACCATAAATAACATGGGGATACTCAAACCACTTGGAGTCAAGAACTGTCCAGTTCCAACCTCACCTCATCTCATTCTGAAAATTCAATAGATGGCCTTCACAAGAAGTTCTTCCCTGACCCTAGGGATGCTTAGCCCACCCACCTAAGATGTTTCCAAAATGCTAGAGTGATCCCTTTGACTCAAATGTTCCATGCCAGTGTGATACCCCCTATCCTCCAGTTTCTACCTGGGGTTGCTGACTGTGACCTACAGCTCCACATTGGCAATAAGTCGGGACAGGTGGTTTTGGCCTTCTGAGGGAATGGGTTGGACGCAATAAACCAGGCTTTCTCAACCAGGGTTTCAGTAAACCCCAGGATCCCTTGACCGCCCTGGACAGGTTTCCCAAATAGGTGGGAGTTAATTAATCTTTATCTATTATTAAAATAGGTTAAACATTTATCGGTTGATACGACCCTATACAATCATGTCAACCCCCCCCCCCATGGTCAATGATGGGCCAGGAGGAGGGTGAGGAGGGAAGGGGCCCTGGGTGGGCGTGTCGAGCTCTGCTTCCCAACCATATTCTGCATGATCGTGCCATTTCTGGGGTTTCTCAAAGCATGAGTAATGTTTTAGAGCAGGGGTAGTCAAACTGCAGCAGGGGCTCATGAGAATTGTAGTCCATGGACATCTGGAGGGCTGCAGTTTGACTACCCCTGTTTTAGAGGTTCTCAACAGTAAAAAAAAACCAGGAAAGACTGCAAGAAGCTGTGAGCAGAATGAGTTCACAGAACAGAACTCTCTTTCTTTTGCCCTCCACAGAAAATCCTGCTGGCACACCACCACCACCACCACCACCACCACCACCACCACCGTTGCTTCAGAGAAGAGGTAGATTCTGAAATGCAAAGGCAAAAAGGCAGGAATAACCTTCTCTGCTCTCCCACGAGCTCTTCCTGAACAAGAGCTGCACAGAAAGGGGGCAATTACTCTCATCCCCCCCCTCCCCAATGCTCCATCCCCTTCTATTCCCAAAGGTCTCCAGACCCTGAGGACTAGCTCTATAAGGAATCTGGAGGGGGAATGTTCATCATCCATTAGACCCAGTGCAGTCTATTTGAGCCGCTCTGAGCACCTGACCGACAGAAATACAACAGAAACGCGAAATTATATTATTCCTTTCTTTGTACCTCCCTCCCCCGCCCTGCCCTCACAATGTTATGCCTCACAATGCAAGCAGCGAAAGGCAAATTCCTTTGATTTCCAACAAGGAACCCTCCACAAATAAGCCTCCACCTGGATTGTTCCTTAATTACAGAAAATTAAATAGAAGAACTCGCGCTGACAGTCCCGCGCCTCTAACTGTGTTTGCGAAAATGTCCCGCGCTTTCAAAAGCGCAGAACTTCGGTGCCTTCAGGATATCACTGTGCTTTATTTGGATTCCAATGATTAAAGGGCTAATTTTCTTAGCGGGAGGTTGGTACATTTATACCAAGGAACTGCATTATTGGGATACCGGCACTTTGCAGTTTCAGGGCAGCCTAGGGGATTTCGAGTCATCCGGCTGGGTTGTGCGCAGCCGCTCCGGCTCCGGACCGCGAGAGGAGGAAGGAATAAAGGATTTGTGCACTAGGAACAAACAGCTTCTGAGGGCTCTATTTATTTCATCGCTGGGGACCCTTTTCTCTTGGGGGCTGGCTCACGCCAAGGCGCTCTATTTGATCAAAATCTGCTCGGTTTCAATGAGCACATTCATCTACATCACAGCGTTAATTTACCCTGTGGTATGCTGCGGGAAGTTTCTGGTTGTTGTTGTTGTTTTTTTAATAGATTTTAAATATTGCTGGAATTGTTCACTTGAGTTCTTTCAAAAAAAAAACACAAACTCACATCATCCCCCGGATTAAATGTGTGGGAGGGACTGTGAATGCGTCAAACGGCCTGATCCGGAGTCAGATCGCTGGTCCGTCCAAGTCAGGACTGCCTACACAGACTGGGACAGATTGTCCAGGGACTCACATTGCCTGCTGCTGCTTGGCCTCTTTAACTGGAGATGCCAGGGATTGAACCAGGGACCTTCTGCATGCCAAGCACAAGCTCTGCCACTGAGCCATGGCCCTGATGTCATATTCTCCAGGGCTGTTCACATCACCTACTGCCTGGTCCTTTTCAATTGGAGACATCGGAGATTAAACTGGCTGCCTTCTGCAAGCCAAGCAGAAGTCCTGAGCCACTGAGTCACAGCCATTCCCCATGCGTCCATGTCATCCATGTAAAATTATTTATATATTTAGTAATCCAAAATTGGGGGCACTGACTCCAAAGCAATTTATATAGGCAGAGTGTAGGCTAGGATTGCCAGGATTGGCCCTCCTAGCAACTAATGGGGGATGGGCGAGACTCACCAGGAGCAAGAGGGAGACCCTGCCAATGTGCAGCAACATTGTGATAAGACATGAAGTCATCACATCAGGGCAATGCTCCAGTATTTGGGAAAAAATTCAATGATGGTCTGGCTTCTACCATAGAGTTGTTGCCCAAATACCAGAGCATCACCTCGATGTGATGACATCACTTCCAGGTCATGATAGCCACATGTTGTGGCATGTTAGCTGGGCCGCTCTCTTTTTCAGAGTAAGCTGATCAGCAGCAGGCTGGTGGAGTCTGCAGCAAGGAACCCCAACCTCTATGGGGGGGGGGGTCTAGCAACCCTAGTGTATAGACAAGGTTTAAGGTTACAATGGGTGCCTGCAATTAAATGGAGAGACTATTTATAGAAAATAATTAAATTGGAATCATTGATCGATTGGTTTCAATTTGCACAAAAGCTATAGTTTGATGATGGAAAAAAATGAACTAGAAGGATGAATTGGCTGCAGAGTTGGATATTCTGACGTCCTTCTCCTCCACTGGGGACATCGCATGCCAGTGAGGCACCTGATTCGTTTTTTGAACAGGAAGGTCCACTTACTTACCATTGGAATTCCTTGTGAGGAACTTGCAGATGACACTGGAGTGACAGCCAGTGTGAGGAACCCAGAAACAAATGGTGAGAAATCATAACATGTGACCAGGCCCTTAGTAATCTCTGCGAGATCGCTTCCTCCGCTAGTATAACATTTCAAAAGTAATTCTGATAAGGAAATGCTTAGACCGTTTCTACATGAGGATTCTGCTACTGGACAGCCTCTGGTCGCTGATGAGTTTTAGAGCCTCCTCCACATGATGTTGCCTATATCTTGAGGCTGCCCAAAGGCTGGCTCATGGTTTGCCCAGATTTGTCTCCGGATGAGGGTAATCACAAAAGTGGATTTGCCACTTTTAATCTCGTATCCTATCGGTGAGGAACCAGAGACAGCCCTGTATGGAGGGGGAAAGATTAGCAGCCACCCTCCCCTCTCCATTTGCTGCTCTGAAGTTTTCTGATAGAGAAGTTGGGAAATTTTAGGGAACACTGAAGAAAAAACAACACCATGTGGGCCTCCTGCCTCGACTCTTAGGTCCCCCCCCCTTTTTTACCTTCCACTGAACATATGTTCCTGGCCTATAGCCAACCTTGCAGCCTAGAATGCATGTAGGTGTGTGTGTGTGTGTGTGGGGGGGGGGTGTCTAGGTTATTAGTTTTAATTTTTAGGATGTTTTTAAAATTGATCTACGAATATTTAAACCACTCAGTGTCCGCTTGTGGAAAGTGGTGGTTATAAATCAAACAATAAATAAATATATAGACAAATAAATATAGGGCTGGATTACATGAATCTACTTTCTACAACATGACTCGACATTCAGGATGTTCATACTTCTTCTTAAATACTAATTTCATTCTCTGATTCCTTCTTCTTTCCCAAATGGGATTTCCAGGTATGCCCTGGCAACCACCAGTGGGTGGGAACAGGGAGGGGACCTACTAGCAGCAAATGGGGGCCTACTCTGACATTTCTCATGACATCACCTTCAGCACTCACTGGAAGTGACATCATAACATTGCCACAAATGTAGGGAAGCTCTGGTATTGGAGCAAAAACTCTATGGTAGGTGACTGAATGGAACCATCATCCCCAGAGGCAGAAGAAGAAGAGTTGGGTTTTATAGCCTGCTTTCACTATCCAAAGAGTCCCAAAGTGGTTTATAATTGCCCACCCTTTCTCTCTCCACAACAGAACCCTATCAGGTAATTGGTGCTGAGAGAGTTCTGGAAGGACTGCTCTGTCAGAACAACTCTAACAGAATTGTGACTAGGCCAAGTTCACTCAGCTGGCTGCATGTAGAGGAGTGGGGAATCAAGCCTGGCTCTCCAGATTGGAGACCGCTGCTATGAACACTACACCACGTTGGCTCTCAGTTAACCTTTGAATATCTGGGTTGTATGAGGCAACATTGGGGCAGGACTTGGCCTTGATGTCCTTTTTGTTTTCCCTCTGTGTTGATTGGTTGGCTACTTTGTCAATCAGGATGATGATGTAAAGAGGAAAAAAAACACCTGGAGATGTGCGCGTTCTTTGTTTATCCCATTAATCCTTTATCCCATTGGTGCTTTCCTGTTGAAAACTGGTTGGACGTGATAGTCACTTCAGGCCACGTGACGAGGCCTGTCAGCGAGTCCAGCTTGCTGTCAGCTCACAAAAAATGGAAAGCCAGAGAGCTGCAAGTTACAACAGGAGCAAAAATGAAGTCCTTTCCTCTCTCCTCACTCCCTCTTTTAATTTTTTTTTTTTAAAAATTGGGAAACACAAATATATTCACTTGAGCTTTTGAGATCTTTTTGGCCGACAATAGGGACGAGGAAGGGAAACTTTTGTCTTTAATTGCTTGTCTATTGTTGGTAGAATTTATAAATTATGATATTGTTACCTGAGGGTTTGCTGACAGACGGCTTCGGTACTCTTCAAGTCTGGCTCACATCCCAGCCTCTGTTTTTTCCCCTTTCGAATTCTGGAATGCAGACAAGAATTGGGGGGGGGGGGGGGAGAGAAAAAGGTTTTCCTTCCATAAGCCAACTTGTCTGAACCCAGATTACTGTGCGATGTATCACTAGCACTCCGAGCAATAAGAAAGGCCCAATATCAATCTCAATCAGTTTGGGGGCGACATTATGAAATATCCACAAGGAGCGTTTCTTTTCAAGGGAGTGAAGGCTGGGTGGTGCATTCGTTTCTGGGAAAAAAGCAAACAGTTGGCTGGCTTGGATATTGCATCTCTTCGAGAGGAGATCTTTACAAATCCTACCCTGAGATCTTTGCAGACCGTAGGACAGCCTCCCAGGAAAATCACAGGGGATTTCTTGAGGCTGTGCCCTTCCAAAGAAGAGAGCCGCAATGACGCAAAATGGAGTAGGTTTGGGTCATGTTCTGACGTTGCAGCCAACAGTTCAGTGGGTCAGTCGCTTAACGGAGGTTCACTCCAGCTCTGAAGAAGCTATGAGACAGTCATAGAATCATAGAGTTGAAAGGGACCTCCAGGGTCATCTAGTCCAACCCTCTGCAGAATGCAGGAAATTCACAGCTACTTGCCCACCCACAGTGACCCCAATTCCATGCCCAGATGATGCCTGCTGCCACAAGAGCTGGAATCCCTGGCCAGTCCCTAGCCTGTTTATATCTCCCTAGCCTGGCTCATTTGCTGGATTCCATTTCACCAGATTTGAGACAGTTTGGACAGGACTACCTTAAAGTAGGATTGTCATGGCATGACCAGTAGCAGAGCCTAGCCAGGGACAAAGACTATCCCAGGGCCCAAACTGTCATGGGAGGGGCTCCTGGGTCAAGGGGCGGAGTCCGGATGGGTCAAGGGGCAGAGCCAGCTGCAATATGAGATGCATAGCTCTTAGGGGTTCTTACAAGTAGGGCAAGTGATACAACCCATACATAGCAGCTCAACACAGATAAACGTGCACCGAGCCAGAACTAAAAGAGCACCATAACTAAAGAAGAAGAAGAAGAAGAAGAAGAAGAAGAAGAAGAAGAAGAAGAAGAAGAAGAAGAAGAAGAGTTGGTTCTTATATGCCGCTTTTCCCTACCCGAAGGAGGCTCAAAGCGGCTTACAGTTGACTTCCCATTCCTCTCCCCACACCAGACACCCTGTGGGGTGGGTGAGGCTGAGAGAGTGCTGATATCACTGCTCAGTCAGAACAGTTTTATCAATGCTGTGGTGAGCCCAAGGTCACCCAGCTGATTGCATGTGGGGGAGTGCAGAATTGAACCTGGCATGCCAGATTAGCAGTCCACATTCCTAACCACTACACCAAACTGGCTCTCAAAAATGGAGGGGAGGGAGATATGAGAGCTTTGTAACTTATAGCATCGGTCACATGGATTGCACACGTGTATGCAGAATGCTCTTAAGGAATATGGAATTTAAAAATGCACACTGGAAAACCATCCAGTTTACAGATGCAAACAATGAGCCTAAAAGACTCTGCATCAAAAAATAAGGCCTTCATCCTCAGCTAGGTTTGGCAACCGCCAGGTGGGACCTGGAGATTTCCCAGGGGCTTTTTGCACGGCTTCAAAATCGCACAATGGTTGCTAATTGGAAACGCTATTGATTTGCCTTAACGCACGACGTCGTAGACAATCTGCAACACTCCTGAAACCGATCAGCAAAAAGCGCTTCATTGTAGCGCTTTCAGGGGAATCCCAAAAAGTGGATTCACCCTCTGGAAAGCGCTACACTCTTGCAAACAATCTGTAACACTAGCGATAAAGACCTGTGCGTTACCATTGTTGCGGTTTCTTCAAAGTCCCTCCTCCTGAGCCTGTCCTCCAAACTTCCGGCGAAGCGATCGCCATTTTTTTTTCTCCGAGCGAGCGGGGATAAACGCACCAGTGAGCCTCTTTCTGTTTAGAGGCTTCCCTGGCTTCAGTCCTTTACCTTTAGTCACTAAGCACTAACCACATAAAAGCCCGTTTGCTGAAATAAAGTCCCTTTATTTTTTACACATTAATTCAGCCGAAAATCGGGCCCGTGAGAGGGGGGGGATTTTTTTTTTATCACTCGAGGCAGCGTGGCAACGATCATACGATCAAACGACAGCTCACATTAGGCAGCTGGATGGGTCTCTCCGTTGCAACGAATCTACCTAGATTCGTTGCTATGGGTCTGTTTTTTTTTAAAAACCTTTCTTAAAGGGAAAGGGGCTGTTTGGGAGCATGCTAACGGCTGCCCATTGGCTGCTTGACGGCCAGGGGCGGGACGAGCTTGGCAATAGCGCTTCCTTTCTAGCGATTTCTGCTGAGACCGGAAGCCTGTGGGAAACGCTAAAAAACGCAACTGATTCCACTACAAAAGCAGGTATGCATAACGACGAATTCCACTATTTTAAATGGTGATTTTTCATTCCGCAAACAATTTGCAACAAAGATCCCCGTGCGTAAAGGCCCCCAGTATTACAACTGATCTCCTGATGACAGAGATCCTGTCCCTTGAAGGAAATGGCAGTTTTGCAGGGGGGACCTTGGCATAGGAGGCCACTGCAGTCCCTCCCTTCTTCAGACCCTGCCCTCCTTTGTCTTCACACCCAAACCTTTCAAATATTCCCAACACAGAGTCCGCAGCCCTATCCATGGAGTACTATAACAAATCCTTGCAGGGCAAGTGACTTGAAGTAGATCCATAGCACAGAAAATCCAAAAAGCAGACAGTCCAGTGCACATACTCTGCAGACTGCATTGATGTGCTTCTTGACTGGCAGCTGGCCTTAGCATGATGTTAGTGGCTAAGCCTGGTGTAGTGGTTACGAGTGCGGACCTCTAATTTGGCAAGCCGGGTGTGATTCCCTGTTCCTCCCCCACATGCAGCCAGGTGAGTGACCTTGGGCTCGCCACAGCACTGATAAAGCTGTTCTGACCAAGCAGTGATATCCGGGCTCTCTCAGCCTCACCTCCCTCACCGGGTGCCTGTTATGGGGAGAGGAAGGGAAGGCGACTGTAAGCCACTTTGAGACTCCTTTGGGTAGAGAAAAGCCACATATAAAAACCAACTCTTCTTCTTCTTCTTCTTCTTCTTCTTCTTCTTCTTCTTCTTCTTCTTCTTCTTCTTCTTCTTCTTCTTCTTCTAAGTGGGGCCTGGAGCATTGGAATATGCAAGATTCAGAGGGCACCAGAAGAGATAAGTATTTAGCATGGTTAGAATAGGAACTGCCTGATGCTTTTCAAATAATGTCCAGCAGCCTGACTGACTCTATGGGAGACTTCCTGATCTTTTGAGCACATTTCCTCCCTGCTTGCCTCCACAGCAGACTGAAGACAGAACAACAGTTAGATACTTAGCCAGAACTCTTTCTCTCTCTCTTCTCTTTCTATACGAAGTTGTTTTTCTTTGGAAGAAAACTATTTTATTTTTTTAAGCAGTCTGGTGCTTTGCACCTCTTGGCCTATTTGAACTCTGCCAGCATGAAGATCTCCTGGAATTAACTGAGCTCTTGATAACAGAGATCAGTTCCCCTTTGGGAGGTGGGGATTGGCTGCTTTGGAAGCTGGGCTTCATGTCATTGCACCTCACTGACCTCCCTCCTGTCTCCAAACTTCACCTTCCGCCGGCTTCACTCCCAAATCTTCAGGATTTTCCCAAACAGGAATTGCCAACCCTGTTGGTGGGCTGTGCTACTACAATCCAATCTGATTGGGACAACGATGAGTCACACAGTGGTCAGAAACCAGGTGCCATCAGGAGGTCCTCCAGCAGGGCCAGAACTCCAGAAGCCCTCCCATCATGCTCCCCCCCCCCAAACACCAAGAGCATCACTGCCCCAGACTCAATGTTTCCCCTGTACCTTGTAGTTAATAGCCACTCATGGACCTCTGCTCCATGTTTATCTAGTTCCCTCTTGAAGCTAAACTCCAACCATTGAAGCTCCAGCTATTCTTAGGCCTCTCAGATACCCACCACATAGCTGGAGAGAACATTGTTACGGACCACTAGCGAGGTTGCGGTTTTATCATTGGGAAGTGTGAAATGTTCAGTCAGAAAGTGCTACAGTTATGGTGACCAGCTGCAATTAGGGTGGCTCGAGAATTTCCTCAAGATTTGGGGATAATATCTGAGGAGACTGGAGGCTGGGGAAGAAAGGGAGCTCAGTGTCTGTCCTCCAAAACTGCTGTTTTCTCCTGGAGAAAGGGTCTTTTTAGTCTGGAGATCAATTTAATTCTGGGAGAACTCCAAAGAGGGTGCCAACTCCAGGTTGGAAAATTCCTGGAAATTTGGGAAGGGCATGGCTTGTGGGGAAGGGGGAAACCCAGCAAGATATAGTGTCATAGTCCATTCTCCAGAGCAGCCATTTCCTCCGGGGGCAATCAGGCTGCTGGTTGAGGTTGGGAAATACCTGGAGATTTAGAGGGCAGAGTTTGCTGGGGAGAGGGAATATGATGGGATGCAATGCCATAATGTTCATCTTCCACATCCAGATGAACTGCTCTCTGTCTTCTGGAGATCAATCATAATAGTGTGAGATATTCAGCCATTACCTGGAGGTTGGCACCCCTAAGAGGATGTGATCTTTCTATAGTCTGGAGATTTATTATAATTCCGGAAGATCATCTGGCACCACCTGGAGGCTGAAGAGAACTGACAGACTGCCTATTTGTTAATGTACAGAAAAAAAGGTCCTTAATCCATGTTAATACACGACGCCAAAATGTGGACTGGTTAAAAGCACATTTTCACACCTTTCCTCAGAAGCTTAATTATATAATTGCAAATTTACATGGAGCCATAATGATGGTTTGCAAAGTACCTCTAGATGGAATGTATCTATAGTCTCTAAGAAGTAGTAGTTAAATTCAGGAAATCTCTTGATAAGAATGGGAGGGGGGGGAGACACAGAGTACTAGCAGCTCGGCCTACAAAGCTTATAAATCCTGAAAAAAAAAGAACAGCTTTATCAGTGTTGTGGCGAGCCCAAGGCCACCCAGCTGGCTGCATGTGGGGGAATGCAGAATCCAACCCGGTTTGCCAGATTAGATGTCCGCACTCCTAACCGCTACACCAAGCTGGCTCTCAGTCTTTTCAAGAGATTTTCTGAATTTAATTGCTACTTCTCAGAGATTATCAATACATTACATCTAGAGGTACTCTGCAAACCATCAGCATGGATCCATGTAAAATCTGCAATTATGTATTTAACCCACTAAGGAAAGGTGTGAAAATTTGCTTTTAATTGGTCCATGTTTTGGCCTCATGGATTTAGAATCATAGAATCACAGAATCAAAGAGTTGGAAGGGGCCATACAGGCCATCTAGTCCAACCCCCTGCTCAACACAGGATCAGCCCTAAGCATCGTAAAGCATCCAAGAAAAGTGGGTATCCAACCTTTGCTTGAAGACTGCCAGTGAGGGGGAGCTCACCACCTCCTTAGGCAGCCTATTCCACTGCTGAACTACTAAAGAAGATGTTTCTTCTTTACATTATCATGTCGCCAGTCTGTCAGTTCTCTTCAACTTCCTGTTTGGGTCACTTCCTTTGTATCACCTGGAGGTTGGCAACCCTGGCTACAAAAATTTCTCCATTGTGAGCGTAATGTTTGTCAGTGGGGACCCTGGAATGCAGGCCTTAATGAGCCCTTGGACACTTACTGCTTAAATTGAATCAGACAAAATTCATACTGATCTTAAAGTGCATTGAATTTATAATTAAGCTTTTGAGGTTTCAAGAAGATTTATTATGCTCCCTCCCTTATGCCCCTCACCATAAAATACCTGGCTACAGCCCTTCGGGCAAAGCCGCTCTGAAATGTTTATGCTGATTTTAAAAACATTGAGTAATTTGGCCTTAAATCCCTCCTCTCAGGTGGATATTACTATCTAACTCCCATAACTGAAAGGAAACCGAAGCCAAAAGAAACACATTTCTTGCCCAAGGTGACAAAGGATATCAGTTTCCAAACCACAAACACAGCACAGGGCCTCTGAATTGCCTGCCCTTTCTATAGCACCCCATTTGCGTTCTGGCTGGTAGAAACGTCCGCAAGTTTGCCCCACCGGCGAAGCCCTGTGGGTCGTAGATATGGCTGTCCTGGTGGTCTCCTGGTCAGGCACTGATCCAAATAAAGATGAGAGAGCTTGGTCGTGAAATCAAGCATGGCTATCTGAGGAAAACAAGTTTTCTTGAACGGTTTCCAGGACGGCCCAGTTCATTCCAGGTGTACGCCCTTTCCTAGAAATGTGTTCCCTCATGTCAGGAGCTCCGGTAGGGCTGTCCTGATAAACTGTGGTTATGAAAGGAACTGCTTCAGGCATGGTTGCTTTGACTGAGGCGAGCACTCTGAAGGGGCTGGATGGGAAACAGGGCTTCACATATACGAGTGCGTGCCTCTGTGTGTAAAGAAAGATGGGGAAGGAATGTTTTTTGTCAATGGATGTGGTTGAGAAAGGTAACCCTTCTTTGTAGTCTCTTCTGCTGATGCCAGGAGAAGAATATGGCATGTGGCTTTTTCGGACGAAGAGATCTTCATGTTCTGTTGCTACTCAGGACGTAACGGTCAGAGAAGAGCTGTTGGTTGGAATGAGGGCTGTGAGGAGAGAAGGCCCCATGTTTTGTTCAAAAGAGCTAGATTGAAGCTGATGATCATTACATTGGCTGCCTAGAAATTTCTAAGTCCACTTGACCTCTCTGGATGGCCACTATGTGAGAGGGGTCAATGAACTAGATAGACCGCTGCTTTGACCTCGTAGGGGACAGCCCATCACAGCTCAATCATGTGCGTTTTTACTTAAATCTCTCTTTTGGTGGTTTGTTAAAATTGATGATCAAATTGTTTACACGGTTACCAAACTTATCTTGCACACTGATACTAATCTAACCTTTTTTGTAAACTGCCCTGAGTCGCAAGGGAGGGCAGTATATAAATGCAAATAAAAATAAATAAAAATTGATTTTATTTTTGAAGTGTGTTGAAAGGCCACCTTCCTGGTGGCTTTCAGCCAAAGCTGAAAGGCTAACCAAGGGGCTTTTGAGGATTCGTAGATGGGCAACAGTATTGTTAGATGGCAAATTGTCTCCGTAATCTGCAGCCAGGTTCTGGCATAGGTTTTGGCTGTATTTTCACGATCCTAATTTTGTTCTGTGCAGCCGCTCACCTTATGTCCAGATTTTAGATAAACAAATCGATACATTGTGTTACTTCTGCATGGAGGAGCACCATTTAGGAGACCTCGATTGAAGACGAGCTTGTGCCGAAGAAATTACTGGTGAATTTGTGCCCCAATCCTGCAGACATTTCCTTTAGAATGCATACAGAACGCACAATAGAACGGAAAGAAAGAAAAAGAAATCTGTCTCTGTACGCTGAATAATGCAATTGTGCACTTCACACATCCTCAGAGGGGAGGACAATACAAGGTCAATGCATTTTTGTCTCACTTTGTTCCAGCTAATGGAACGGACAGTTCTCCACGTTTCCCCCCCTCCCTTTAAATAAACCGTTATATTCGTTCGGTGTTAATCAAATGTGCAGATAGAGATGTGGGGTGTGGGTGGGAGGGGGATATTGAAACACAAAATTGCCCCTTAGGAGCCAGGCCTCCTGAAGCACAGAATATCTTCTGGCCAGCAGTGGTAATCTATAGTTCCTATATCTCTTTGTCTCTTTTCATATCTCTTAATAGAAACGTTGTTGTAGCTGCTAGCTGGAAAATTAGCCAAGTGAACTCTTGCTGTTTGTCTCTCTCTTCTCATCAGATTAGTAGGGAAATGTGGCAGGGCCTTGCCGGCTTACTTGCTCTTTTCTTTGTGGCTGGGAACACAATGCGAAGGGAGAAGAGAGCAAAAAGCATATTAATTTAACCCTTCCCCATCCCTAAAATGTCAGCTAAAATGTATTTCCCAATCTGTTTTGTTAAATACATCGGCAAATGGCCGCTCAGTGAGAATTGCCTTTTTGAACCATATTTATGGTTGTCAACATGGAGATGGGAAATTTCTAGAGAAGAAGAAGAGTTGGTTCTTATATGCCGCTTTTCCCTACCCAAAGGAGGCTCAAAGCGGCTTACAATCACCTTCCCTTTCCTCTCCCCATAACAGACACCCTGTGGGGTAGGTGAGGCTGAGAGAGCCCTGATATCACTGCCCGGTCAGAACAGTTTTATCAGTGCTGTGGCGAGGCCAAGGTCACCCAGCTGGCTGCATGTGGGGGAGTGCAGAATCGAACCCAGCATGCCAGATCAGAAGTCTGCACTCCTAACCACTACACCAAACTGGCTCTCTGGGGTGGGGGGGAGGCCTGGGGATGGTGGCGTTTGGGGAGGGGAGGCTGGAGAGCAAAGATGTAATGCCATGGAGTCTTACATCCAGAGCAGCCATTTCCTCCAGGACAACTGATCCCTGCTAACCGGAGATCTATAATTGTGAAAGGTCTCCAGGCCTCAACTAAAGATAGGCAACTCTAAATCATAAAATCATAGAGTTGGAAGTACCTCCAGGGCCATCTAAGACAACCCCCCTACAGAATGCAGGAACTCACAACTACTTGCCCAGCCACAGTGTCCCCAGTTTCAAGCCCAAGTGATGCTCCCCCCCCCCCCGAAAACAACAGCAACAGAATCTCTGGCCATTCTGGACTGGAAGAAATTGGCTTCCCAATCCCAAGGTGGTGATCAGCATTTCTATGGGCATGCAAGAAAGCCAAGCACTGACACAATCCCTTCTGCCCACCCACTCACAATCTTCCTAAATTCGCAGAATCAGGATTGATGGACGCTGGCTCTCTAGCCTCTGCTTAAAAACTTCCAAAGAAGACGATATTCCACCCAATATTCCTTAGCAGTTACCTAAAATGAGTGTTATGTGACTGGGGATGCCAGGTACCCACTGAAGATAGGGGAACTCCTGTCCCCATCCTCTTAGCCACCCTCTTTGTGGGGGGAAAGAAATAGGGGGGACAAGGTTTTGACATCACATCCAGATGAAGACCCAGGAGTTACTTGGAACTGACTAAATCTCAATGGCATCTAGGTCATTTTTTGAGTGCGTGGAGGCTAATAAACTGAAGCTTCATCCCAGCAAGATGGAAGTGCTACCAGTGGTGAGGAGAAGGTCTGAACTTAAATTGTCTTGGATTCTGGTTGCACTCCCCTTGAATGGACAGGACCATGATTTGGGGGTGCTCTTTGATCCTAATTAAGTCATCTTCTGAGGCCATGTTTTGGATGCCTACATCTTCTGATATTAGGTGGGTGGCAACCTGGGACAGGATCTTCTGGGTTGTGGCACTGGACATCTGGAATTCTTGCTCCAGAGAGACTCACCAGTTGCTTGTTTGTTTACTTAATTTATATAAAGCCTATCCTGGTAGGTAGGCTATCTATCTAGCATTCCCTCAGTGGTCCCTCCTTCCTGGCCTATGTTTTGTTGTTTTTATGTTTCTGTGTGTGTATTTTAGCTTGATTTCATTTGTTTTGATGGCATTTTTTGTTTGGCTTCAATGGCGTTTAAGATGTGTTTTATTATGTCTGCCTTTTGAATTGGGTAGTTCCATTCCCTTCCCTCATTTCTTTTTGCCAGGGCCTGAAGCATTGGCAGGCAAAGGAGCAGGATGCCGAAAGGTATAGGTGTAGCATACCTGCTACCTTTGGGCATCCCTGCCTCCCACTAGGATAGTCGAGAGCACAGACTTAGATGAGAGTTGACTGGTGCCAAAGGATAATACAATTTCTCTGTCATAGGAAATAAAAATGCTGTTTGAGGATTTGCTGTCTTGAATCAATGCGTATTCCAAGCAGTTTGCTACAACTAAAAAGCCCCATCCCCAGGAGAAGGGAGAGGGAGGCAGTTGCAAGGGCGGGCGCTAGAGGTGAGATCACGCTACTTTGCCTCCACACATTTCCTTAGCTTGTGGCTTGTCGGCTGCTAGTGCTACATAGCTGGCGGAATCTGGTTTTGTGGATTCCCCAACTAGCAGTTTAAAATGGAGGATATAGCTGCCAGTTTGCTGCTGGATGCTGATGACGTCGTTTGAAACCCCAAAATATGACTTCTGCAAAAGGTAATTATCTCACTATATTTTCTGGGTGCAGAATGGCCCTTAGAATTCATTAACATTGTTCAAGTGCTTAAAAGTCAGGGAAGCCCAGTCCCTGCTTCATGGCAGATAAATGGGGAAAGCAATATTTATTTTTCCCATGCATAAAAGACAGAGAGGGAGAGGATATTCTAATATAAACAAATCATCTCCAGCTTCTTTCTTTCCCCACACTTCTGTCTTCTGGCTCCTTCTTTGTTACAAATTATCCTTAGGTTGGGCTTAATAATGAATGAAAACAGTTGATATTTCTAATGACACAAGGTAATCTAGAGGTGATGAGTTTTCTTGTTTGCAAAATCCTTTTTTAAAAAAGCATTTTTCACTGAACTTGATCAGCAGAAAGATTTATATTATTCACCGGGGGGGAGGGATATAATTGAAAGCTTATGAACTAGCTGAAATGCAGACGGAGGGTCTTATATCATCAGCAAGATAATCATTCAACAAAAACCAACTTCATCTTGTAAGCGGCTAGGACTTACTCGGAATTAAATCTTCGCTCAGAGAATCTTGGCTAGGCATCCAAGAGAAATTGAGAACAGGTATGTAAGACCACCAACTAACAGCACAAACCTAAGCTTAGCTATGTCCTTCTAAACTTTAACAGATTTAGAAGGTTGTAACTCTGCCGAAGAGTGCACCAGTTGTCTAATTTGATTAAAAAGCCAGGTATGTAGGCATTTACTTCTATCTATGGTATTGTATCTGTGGCAGCCTGTTCAGAGGCCCTCTACACATAACAGAAAGCGGTGAGCATGAGTGTGCTCACTTTGTCCCCCTTCTTGCATGCAGTTGTTGACTTGTGAGTGCAGAGTCTACACCAGCTGTTTTCAACCTTTTGACTGTGAAGGAGCCCTGAAATGTTTTTTGGGCTTCAAAGAGCCCCGGAACCGAACTGGAAGTGATAGCTGGCCACGCCTCCCTGCCATGCCTGAGGAAAACTCTAGGGGGAGACAAAGGAAGCAATTTGAGTCAGGAGTAGGCATCCTGGCTCCACCTCCTTTCCTAGGCATGGTAATCATGCAAGAAAGCCACACCCAGATAAATAGAAGTGGTCAATTCCCTTCTCTCATGGCTCAGATGGGAAGAGTTGTGGCTGAGTCAATTAAGACAGAGTATAAGGAAGTTCTCATGGAGCCTCATGTCACCAGGGAATCTGGTTGGGAATCCCTAGTCCACACCCCTAGGAACCATGTACACTTTGCCTCCTCTGGGGTCAAGGAGCAATTGTTTTTGTGTATCTACTGCCTGTGCATGATGACTCTGTGTTCACAAGCTGGCAGTGATGCATTCTGGGAGTTGATCCAATACACTTTTGATGGATTCTTCTCTACACACATTGTTTTCAACACATGTAAAGTCATAGGGAAAGGGCTACACATATCACTTGATATTGCAGTCCTCAGGTGGTAAGCATGTATGTGCTAGGCAATGGTTCACCATTGCCTGGCTCCAAGTCAACCCTGATGTTCCTTGGAGGTCTCCCACCCAACACTAGCCATGGCTAACACTGCATCACTTCTGAGATCTGATGAGACTTTGGGGGCCTGGGCTATCCAGGTTCATTTGTAACTCCATACAAACCACTTTTGTTCTACAGTGCCAGGCACTGTTGATCGAAGTAGCCTCTGTTTGTTCCTCTCACTTGGTATCATTTAATATAAAACAATGTGTAGCATGACCTCTAAATTTGACTTCCTCCCCACAGTTTTTGCTACCAGGTCACATGGAGGCACCCATGAAGTTGCCTTATCCTGGATGAGACCACTGGTTGGTCAAGGTCAGTAGTGCTGATTCTGCCTGGCAGGAGCTCATCTGTAGAGTTCACGTGGCAGACCTCAGCTGGCAAACATGTGTGAGCTAGGTCTTTCACATTACCTGCTACCTTTACCAGGAAATGATGGCCACTGCACCTGGGAGCTGCTGCATGCCAAGGCAATATTCTACTACTGAACCATAGTTCCTCCCAAGCCCTATGAAGATAGGTTGAGGGACTTGGGAATGTTCAGCCTGGAGAACAGCAGGTTGAGAGGGGACATGATAGCCCTCTAAGTATTTGAAAGGTTGTCACTTGGAGGAGGGCAGGATGCTGTTCCCGTTGGCTGCAGAGGAGAGGACACGCAGTAATGGGTTTAAACTACAAGTACAACGGTATAGGCTAGATATTAGGGAAAAAAATTTCACAGTCAGAGTAGTTCAGCAGTGGGATAGGCTGCCTAAGGAGGTGGTGAGCTCCCCTTCACTGGCAGTCTTCAAGCAAAGGTTGGATACACACTTTTCTTGGATCCTTTAGGATGCTTTGGGCTGATCCTGTGTTGAGCAGGGGGTTGGACTAGATGGCCTGTATGGCCCCTTCCAATTCTATGATTCTATGATTCTATAAGTATGAACACATGAAGCCTTTATAATGATTGCAGGAAATGGAAATCCTGTGCAGAGAAATACCTATTGGGCTGATATTTTTGGGTAGAAAAATGGACTAAGTATTCTGGGTGGACAACTTCCCTCTCAAGCACATTTCTGGGTAGTCCCTTTCATCCCCCCTCACAGTTGCCCAGGATAATGAAATCTGACTGTGAGACACCAGAAGGCCCATTAGATCAATAGGTTTCTGACTGCGGCTGAATGTCCAAAACAGTCCCATTGAGATTCTAATATTTCTAATATTTTTAAATTGGAGTTGGAGTTGGAGCTTAATTGCTCCTTTTCAGACCACATTCACCTAGTTCCATATGGATTGGAGTCAAGTATAAAGTGTTGTCAGTATGTGTGCTGATAGGTCAATGAGAAATAGTTGCATGCATGTAAGCTATAGCTCAACAGAAGTCATGTTGATGTACAAATATTGCATATTGGTCAATTTTATTTATTTATATTTATATACCGCCCTCCCCCAAAGGCTCAGGGTGGTTTACTGGGAACATGAAACAGATACAGCTAACATGAGGTAACACATGTGACAACAGCAATAACAGATAATAGCTATGATATTATCTCTGCATAACCAGCATTTCAAAATAATCCAAATGTCCCCTTGTCCCACGATTTGACTCAAGCCTGTTAACTAACTTCCCCCCTTCTCTTGTTATTTCTTTTACAAAACCATTTAAAAAATCCGAACACAAAACCAATTCAATGACGTTTAGTGCATTCTGCAAATTACCTTAATTATGGAACAGCATTAAGGACACCTCAAAGTACATTTAGTACTTACCTGATGGCAATCCTGCACACCTGCAATTGCTGTGGTTACCTATGGTAAATCATGGTAATATGCTGAACAGGTAGTGATCAGAATGTAATATACATGCAAATTCCTTCAATTGGCTTTCTTTCATCTTCCACACCTGGTACATACTCTTTTATCTCCATTGCTTTATCCTCCTGTGGACTATTGTTTCTCAATATGAAGCAACGCTCCAATCATGGATTATATTACAACACATTTGACCAACCTGATTGGGGTAAAAAAAGGGGGTGGGTTGTCCTGTGGGGTTACATTGGGGATGAAGTGTAGGATGATTTCATAGAATCATAGAATCATAGAGTTGGAAGGGACCTCCTGGGTCACCTAATCCAGGGGTAGTCGACCTGTGGTCCTCCAGATGTTCATGGACTACAATTCCCATGAGCCCCTGCCAGCAACACTGGCAGGGGCTCGCGGGAATTGTAGTCCATGAACATCTGGAGGACTACAGGTTGACTACCCCTGACCTAATCCATTTGTACCTCTGCTTTAATTGGAAGATTTAGGATTAAGAAGAAGAAGAGATTGGGTTTTGTTGGGCATGGACCGTTCCTTGGTTATCACTTACTGGAGTCTCTGCTGCCAGTTTTGTTGAACAACTTGCCACTTATTGTGGTGGAAGAACAAAACAGAAAAGAGAAAGAAACGGATAGCAGAGATTCTAATAAGTAGTAGCCAAAAAATGGTCCACTCCCAGCAGTTCCATCCCCCATTTTCTCTAAGGAGTCTCAGTGTGACTGACTATCGCCTTCCCTTCCTCTCCCCACAACATACCCTCTGTGAGGTAGGTGGGGATGAGGGAGTTCTGGAGGGACTGTAACTAGCCCATGGTCACTCAGTTGGCTGCACATGGAAGAAGGGGGAATAAAACTCGATTCTCCAGTTTAGAATCCGCCACCTTTAGCCACTACACCACACTGGCTCTCTCAAGGTTGAAAGCCTTAGAGCCAAAAGGTAGAACAATGCACTGAAGACATGAGATTCTCCATCTCCTGTCTGCCTCACACAAGCCATTCGTAGAAGTGAGGTGGAGATGTTATTTAACTCACCTCTACCTGCCTATTTTTTTCCCTCTTGGCCCATCTCCCGGCCAGCCTTGTCCCCTGTCTGCTCTAAGATTAGAAAGAAGTCCAGCTAGGGAAAAATAATGTAGGAGATGGAGGATGTGGGGAATGTCAAGATTAGGGATGATGCACCTTTTGCTATGGTCACACAATATGACACAAGAAGGAAGGGCCCTGCTGCATCGCACCACTGATCCGTAAAGGAAATCATGTATCCACTGTGGGCACATTGTATGTGTGTTTACTGTACATATAGGCCAGCGGAGAAGATGGTGTGTGTATTTGATCCCTGTAGCTATTTTTGGAATGGTCTGAAAATGTTTCCCTACCGGTCAACAGTGGGTTGCTGGCACAGATGTTGGTTGCAGTAAAATTGGAAGCATCTCTCTCTTTCTCTCTCTCTTTCTCTCTGCCCTCCAGCATATGAAAAGGCCTTATGCTAAATCAGATCACTGGCTCATCTAGCTCAATGCTTCTCTTCTGATTGGCAGCTGCTCTTCAAGCTCTGAAACAGTGGAAGATGTTTTGAAAGGCCAGTTTCTACAGATCCTTTCCCAGGAGGTATCAGGGATTACACCTGGTTCTTCTCCACGCAAAAGTGTTAAACATGCTGCTAGCCTTAAAAAAAAGCATGTGTGTGAACATGTATGGAAT
This sequence comes from Paroedura picta, assembly GCF_049243985.1. Classification (NCBI taxonomy): domain Eukaryota; kingdom Metazoa; phylum Chordata; class Lepidosauria; order Squamata; family Gekkonidae; genus Paroedura; species Paroedura picta. The sequence goes on from NC_135370.1 coordinate 163,893,721, forward strand.
ATACATTAAAATCTAAAGATATATGCAATGTATGAGTCTAAATTACGGCCTAGTTTTGAGGTGATTGCTCCCACCCCTTGGGTGGGGAATTATTTTTGTTCGGCTTTGTTTATAGGATGCCACCAAATCTTCCATCTTGGCTGTAGATCTGTGCTCAAGGTGACTAATTTTCAAATATAGAAAAGGAAGCAGTGTTTCCATTCACCCCCCCCCCCTCTAATGAACGCTGTGGAAATATTCTTTAATAAAGACCGGCAGATCTTCGACAATCTATTACAATACTCCCCGGAAAAGCTTCCCCTCTCTTCCCCAGTTCCCTGCGTGTGCTCTACATTCCTCATCCGTTCTTGTTAACATTTGAACACTCCTGGGCTCTTGTTCCTGCTGCCCTCAATTACTTGAGCAAGGCACAACTCTTCCGTGGCTCTGTTGCCATTTCTTTCTACCTGCTGATACGGAAGCAAGGAAAGTGTCACCGTACAGGTAAATGGGAGCTCTAAGATGTTTTCACTTATTGAGAAGAAAATCCATCCCAAATCTCTTCCTCTCGAAAAACACTAGAGAACACAGTTCTCAAAATCCCCTTGCCAGCTGTGTGAGTCCGTCTGAGCAAGAGGGCCGGCGTATATATTGAAAAAATAGTTTTGCGTTGTCAATCCAATGCGGTATAGATTCTTGAGAATCATACAATGTTGTATGACTGCATATGGCACCATGTTTTGATTGCTGGGGGCTGCTGGCTGAGTTTTAGCATCTCCTCCTGAGTGCTGAGTCTACGGACTTGTACAACACAACTTAGTGCAAGATCATCTCTGATGGTGCTGTTCTAACTGTGATGGTGGTGGTGGTGGTGGTGGTGAAATGTGCCATCAAGTCACAGCCAGCTGTTGATGACCTCCTCAGGTTTTCAAGGCAAGAGGTGTTCTGAACTTCCCTGGTTGCCTCCCATCCCCAAGCTAGCCAGGGCCAACTCTGTTTAGACAAGGTTGAGCTAGCCTGGGCCATCCAGACCAGGTACCCCATTCTACCAGGACCAGTAAATACTGGAGGCACATAAACAATGCCACAAAGTGTTAAACCTCGTCTTCTTCCCCACAAGATGCCACTCAAGAAGCTTAGGGCATGACTGATGTTCTTTAAGAAAAAAAATGACTGGGCAGTCAGAGAGTTAAATATTCACGCTGGTCCATCCACTCTCCCTTCATTCTCCTTCCCTTCCCCGTCAGCTTGCTCCATGGAGAGAGGAATAGCCCCCTTTCTTTTAGTCTGGCCCAGAGGAGCTTAAACTGTCCCAACAATTTTTTTGGCATGTAAGTAGCCAGCCAATCTCTGGCATGTAAGGAAGCAGCCAGTCTTGAGTGTTGTCTCCTATCCCCGACAAAGGCCAGCATCCTCTTATGGCCAACTTTGGTATGGCCAGTTCCCTGGCCTGACCTTATCAGGTTGCCATTGGGCTGTGGAGGCATGCCTTTGGTTTCTGGCCTGGCAGAACTTGAGGCTACAGCATTGCCATCCTAGCCGCCTGCTTCTACCACCATGAGGAAGCCTGGCCATGTAGTCCTGCCAATCATTGGCCTTGACCCTGGAATCATACGACCTTCATGTATACACCAAAGGACTATGGATATTCCTTTCTGCCCTGCCTTTATGCTGGTGACAAGATGGGTCATTTTGGGTGGAGGGGGTATGTTGACATGATCATATAAAGCCATATCATCTGATAAATGTTTAACAATTTTTAAAAGAAATATGAAAAATGAATTAACTCCCACCCATCCAGGAAACCCTTCTAGGGCCACCAAAAAAATCCTAGAATGTCATGAAATCCTAATTGAGAAAGATTGATCTAGTCAATCCAGCTTGTGTTGCATCTTCTTCTTTTCCTGTTCCCTTTGACTTTTCTTAAAGTTATTGCCTTTTCTAGTGAGTCTTCTCTTCTCACCTCTTCCCATGTCCATAGCTGGAACCAGTACAATACAAATTCTCGATTATTCATCCAAAAACCCTGTTCATTCTCGGTCATAACTTTCCTTTTGTTCATTCTTATTTTCTTCCTTGCTTGATGATCATGTCATTGGAACACTGTCACATAAACCCTCATAATGAGAATATATGTGTAGTTGTTTTGTTTTAGTTGTGAAATGTGCCAGTGCAAAGGAATGCATGGATTCTTGATATGGTTGTATGGACCACTGCATTATCTTAGAGTTGTGCTTTATCAATATATCAGAAAGCATAGCCATTCAACAGATCGTAGTACATGCACACAAACACAAATGTTCATGCAGTAGATTCCTAGAGTTGGAAGGGTCCATACTGGCCACCTAGTCTAACCCCCTGCTCAGTGCAGGATCAGCCTAAAGCACTCAGGATAAATATCTATCCAGCCGCTGCTTGAAGAATGCCAGTGAGGGGGAGCTCACCACCTCCTAAGGCAGATATAATAATCCATATGACATCAAAATCACGTTTCTCCAGATTTTTATTTGTTAGTGCACCAATAAAAAATGGTGAGTAACTCAATACAAATGGACTGAACCCACTAAAACCTGGAAAAATTCAACTTGCTCCAATTCCAGGAGTAATTTTAGAAGTTCTCCTGTAAAGTAGCTGAAATTGAAGAGGAGTGAAAGAAGGTGCAGAGGGGAAATCCAGCACAAGAAATAAAAGGTTAGAAATCTGCAGTTCCCTGCTTCTAATATCACAAAGGTTCCATAAAAAAAAAGAAGGAAGTCATCATTAGTAATTTTTAGAGTAGAGATGGTCAACATTAAAGAGGCTGGTTGGAGATCTCTGCTACTAAACTAATAATCCACTCCACCCTTTTGACATCTATGTAGTAGAGGAAGTATTTTCAGCCTTCCTTGGTCAAGTAATTTATCCAAGATAACTATATGGCTACCTGTAGTACTGCAAGTGATTCTTAATGGTTTACGCTATGATACACCATGCAGGGGCTTGTGCTACAGACCTCTGGATTAGGGATTTCATGAGCTTGTGAAATGAAGTGAGAGTCCAATCGACACATGGGCTCCTGAGAACTTTATTGACATCTGACAGGGAATGTCTCTTTTTTAGTTAAACGCTGAGAAAAACAAAAGAGGCTTCATAGAAATGAGCACCCCCAGGTACCCCCTCTCACATCCTGCCACCAGAATGCATGGGGCTAAAGAAATCAGTGTCTTTATCATCCCAAGATGGAAGAAGTGAGGCATGGGGGAATTCAATGCACCACAGTTATTTTACCCCTGTTTTTCATTACGCGGACAACCTCAGAGCAGCGCTTGTTAGCATTTAGAAAAAAAGCAAGGGGGGGGGGGAATTGAGTCTGCTGCAGGGGAGCTATTATTGTTGAAATGTACTAGCATTATCTTGCTTATGGGGATGGGGTTGAGGATATTGTTTATGCAGTCTATTTATCAGCGTAAGAATGTATCTACCAATATAGTAATATCTTGGTGGTAATAGCATACAAGGGGGGGAGGGAGTGTGTTCATGAATAGAAAGTTCCTGCCTGTAGCATGTACATCTGAGATACTAAAGGATTATTTACCTATCATTAAGATATGGATTTCTTTTTAAATCTGGTTGGGTTTTTCTTCCAGCAGAAATCATATTAAACTCTCTAGTAATTTTATCTGACTTCTGTCGGGGAGGCTTTCTTTGAGCATGGCAAATTCCTTCTCTCTCTCTCTCTCTCTCTCTCTCTCTCTCTCTCTCTCACACACACACACACACACACACACACACACACACACACATGCATATGCACATACACACACCATTTTGCACATTGTAAATGCACATATTTATATTTCTTATAGAACTCTTTTTCAGAATGAAAGATGCATTTAAAAAAACTGTAAAATAATAAAAATAGGCATCTTATTTATAAAGGTTTTTTTTTGGGGGGGGGGAGGAATGAGTTTTTAAAATTGATGACAATGGGAACATCTTATGACTAGCATATGCCTAAATCCAAGCAAAGCAGAATGGATATATATATTGGATTGTCGAATAATTCAGTGCTAGGTTTTTACCAGGCTTTCCTAAGCATATCAGGTCCTAAGGGTGAAATTAGAAGGGTTTAACTTTGCTTAGTTAGTATGTCTTTATTAATAACAGCTACCTTTTATAGTTAGTTCCTCGGCATTGTCCATAGACCCTTTTACATGTGGATTTTTGTGGGGGGGGAGAGGAGGGTTGATTTGAGTTATTTTTGTGCTTTATTGTATGATTTTAAACATGAGCTTTTTTCTTTAAGTGTGAGCTTAAGAAAAGCAAGTCAGCTAATGTCTTAAATGAACAAATGAAGGAGACATTATTACAAGTAGTTTGGTCTGTCTGGGCAGCAGCAGGAGAAAAAATTGCTCAAAACAATTCAGTTTCTGATATTCTTTTCTAATGGACCTTCCCAAATGGACATTACCTGTAAGGCTTTTGCGAGCTCCTTTGTGGAGAAAATCCTGCCACCCTGCTGGAACCTGCCCTCTGCACAGAGAGTAAACTAGAAACCCCTTGACCATCTCAGGGTCCTATCTTGAACCGTTTCAGTCTGCTCTCCTTGGCCAAAGCAGACAAGGCCCTAGCAGCTGCCTGGCCAACTATGTGTTCTCTGGACCCATGCCTCTCATGGCTGGTGAAACTCAGCGGTGAGATTCTGGCCCCTCTCTAGGAAATTGTCACTTTGTCTATGGTCATAGGGACATTCCTGGTGAGGCTAAAAGAGGGAGTGGTTAGGCCACTTTGGGAAGTAACAAGAAGTAATCAAAATGGGGTGCTACGTAAATTACCTGTATTCCAAGAAACCTTCCTCAGGAGTGAGGAAGATTTCCTGGAAAATGGGTAATTTACCTGGTACTGAGGAAGGTTTCCTGGAAAATTTACCTAGGACCCCTTTATGATTACTTCCTATACCTTTTGATTACATTCAAACATTTCAGAATTTTCTATGATTTAGGGCAGGGGTAGTCAAACTGCGGCCCTCCAGATGTCCATGGACTACAATTCCCAGAAGCCCCTGCCAGCATTCGCTGGCAGGGGCTTCTGGGAATTGTGGTCCATGGACATCTGGAGGGCCACAGTTTGACTACCCCTGATTTAGGAAATAAAACTACACAAAGAATATTTTGAACTTGAACAGAGAGGGAGCAGCTCTTCCTAGACCGGTCTCAACCAAACGCCTTGGGGAGGGGATTTTCAGCTCAGCTGGAGTCAGATTTCATGGAAAGATCGCTGCCTGCCTCATGCTTTCTTCCCAAGGGTTCCATTGATGGCAATTTAATCTTGCGTCCTTTCCTTTCGTCTTGTTAGCTAGTCACCCTTTGCCTAGTGATATCAGAATTCTGTTTGGGGCATTTTATCTGGAATGGCCACTCAGTGGGCTGAAAACCACCACCCCAAATTCTGCTATTTTGAGAGACAATGCCCCGACCCTGTACTGGAATGTAATGCACATATTCTTCATCTGATTCTTTATTATCACTTAGTGGAGTCCAGGGAGTGGTTGCTGTCAGCAGCAGAGGAGAGGGCTCACAGTAATGGGTTTAAATTACAGGTGGAAAGATACTAACTAGATATTAGGGCATTTTTTCACAGTTCCACGATGGAATCAACTGTCCACAGAGGTGGTGAGCTCCTCCTCATTGGCAGTCTTCAAGCAGCAGTTGGACAGCTACTTATCATGGATGCTTTAGGCTGATCCTGCATTGAGCAGGATGACCTATAGCAGTGGTCCCCAACCTTTTTATCACCAGGGACTGGTCAATGCTTGACAATTTACTCTTTTGCTGAGGGATGTCACTGCCGCCTGAGCCCCTGCTCCACTTCCTTTCCCACCAGCGCCCCTGACTTCCTGCCAGCCACTGGGGGGCACTGCCAGTACTAGCTGCGGAGTGCCACTCCGAGGAGGATCCCCAACCATGGCGGCTGTTGGAAAGCACCAAAGGTGAGCCAGCGGCAGAGTGGCAGGGCAGCCCCCGAGGCAGCAGCCAGGGAGGAGGACGAGGAGGAGCTGCGGCCTGGTACTAACTGATCCACAGACCGGTACCAGTCCTCAGACCGGGGGTTGGGGACCACTGGCCTATAGGACCCCTTCCAACTCTGATTCTAACCATAGATCTATTGGTCTTTCCGGGAGCTATCCTAGTGTTAAAGAATAAAGGGGATTGACAGGCAACATTAGCGGCTGAAGTGACTTTTTTACTGCCTCGCGCTAACCTAAAGAATCTGTTTTCTCCAAGCCGTCCTGCAATAAAGTCACATGTCTTGCAGTAAACTGAACACAGCTGACATAGGATAGGCTAGGATAGGAATGAGAGAGAGAGAGAGAGAGAGAATGAGAGAGAGAGAGACTGGTGTTCTATTTTTATAGATACATAATCCACGTACAATGATATTGTGTTTATTCATTTTGTTTATTGGCTTGAACATGATTTTTAATGTATCCATAAAAAAGGGTTTTCAAGTTTAATTGCAGTGTCAACCCCATCATGTTCATCTTTATCTCTGACCGCTTTTACTTCCTAGCGGCAGACGAGCCGGGTTTTTCCTTTTTTTTTTATAGGATCCCCACACATAAAGCACCCAAACAACTTTTTCACGTCATCTCCAATGAATTCCGGGGGACGCAACAGTTTGCACACTCTCCTGCGCACGTTTTATGGCTCCCACTTTCATTCTACAAGGCTGAAGCGAATCATATAATAAATATGTGTCTTGTACTTATGAGCTTGATATACAGTTTCCTTCGAAGATGCTCTTTCTGCTCGTAACTTAGAGAGCTGGCAAAAAACGCATCTTCTGTCTTGCTTCTCAGGTTAGCAAAATGTTTTAAGGGGATCAGGGAGGAACCAGGCATTGATGCTGGATCAAATATTTGGCCAAAATACATTTCCATGCCTAAATGTCCCTAACGCCCATTCAGAGCAGGGCTACGCAACCATGTCCTGTATCAAAATATTCATCATCTTTGGACCATTTCCCAAGCATCATTCAATACACTATTTCCAGTTCTGGAGGCCTCACTTCAAGAAGGACGTAGATAAAATTATAGGCTAGATATCAGGAAAAAGTTTTTCACAGTCAGAGTAGTTCAGCAGTAGAATAGGCTGCCTAAGGAGGTGGTGAGCTCCCCCTCACTGGAAGTCATCAAGCAAAGGTTGGATACACACTTTTCTTGGATGCTTTGGGATGCTTTGGGCTAATCCTGCGTTGAGCAGGGGGCTGGACTAGATGGCCTGTATGGCCCCTTCCAACTCTATGATTCTATGATTCTATTCTATGATGTGACAGGCTTTTCATCCTCCACCAGCATCAAGAGTCTCAAACACCCACTGGTTTGATTCATGTGCTGTTCACCAGACAGGGCACTGGTGAACTGATCCTTAACCGGTTGACCCAATCATAGATATTGGGCAGGTTGCTTCAAGGATTTGTCTCTAAACCTTTCAGGTTTCGTGTGGCTTGGGACAAACCACTTCGGAACACTTCTTGCCATGGAAAGCCCCTAAGTCGACTGTGACTCAGTGGCAATTTACACACAGAGAACAATGGAGTGTAGCACATCTGTCATTCCATCCATGCGCACTTTCACACCACCTGATGGAGCTCAGCTCGGTCCCATCCTTGCCATTTGAAAGCGATAGTTGAAAGACATCTAAATCAATCACAAATCATATATATCATTCCTGAATGCATGTTTGTTTAAGTCTACTGTTCCCTGTTGGTCTACATCAGGGATTCCCAAACAAGGTCCATGGGAGCTCTGGAGGAGGCCCACAGTCTTTCTCCTCCTGCCTTAATGGACTCAGCCACAAGCTAGGAAACCAGCCACCAATATTGCTCCCCTCTTCCCCCACCCCCTAAGCATGAGTGAGCCCTCTTGTGGTTTCTGGGCCTGGGAGAGGGCGGAGCCTGCATGACAACTGCAGCTTTAAACCACCTCTTCTCTTTCCCCCTTCTGTCCTCCTCAAACCTGCCTCTTAATGCAGATGTCACTTCCAATAACATGTCACTGCTGGGGTGTGGGGGCATGGCAGGGAGACGTGGCCTTCTGACATCACTTCAGGAGCTCCTTGGAGCCTGAAAAATAATTTTAGGGGATCCTCCACACCCAAAAGGTTGAAAAAGACTGGTCCACATAGTTCTTACTACTTAGCCAAATTGTTGTCTTCCAGTCTGCTCGGAGGACCATGTGCTGGCCAAACTGGCTACGAACCACCTTAACAGGTGTTTGAGCTGTTTGGTGCCAAGGTAAACAGAGCCGGTGATAGGTTCACTGTGATCTAGAAAGTTACACAGAGTAAGTTCAAATGTTTTAATGTTCAGTTGTTTTAACAATCAAATATTTTTGCATGTTTATGTTTGTCATCTTGGGGGTCCTATTTGGGTAGAAAGGTCGCATACAAATATTTCAGGTAAATAAATAACTTTATTTACCCAACTGATACCGTTTACGCACTGGAGGTTTTATGCTGGGCTGCAGGCTGGAGTTTTAGTCGTGGCAGGTTGCCCCACCTCTTCCTGCACCCACATGGGGGAGCATTGGGCCAGATACACATCATCCACCCCCGATTTTTGCTCCTGCATAGGAGCTGGGGCAGTGAAGTTCCCAGGGCATAAACGGCCTGAGTGATCTCTGTTCTGATGTACAATGACTCTATGTCTCAGGAAGTGGTCTTTCTCAGTTCACTTCTATAAAAAAAAAACTGACAATACCAGGACTTAACAAGGGGAATCTAGACATACAAAGCATAGACTCTACCCTAGAGTTTTGCTCTTGTATCAGGTAGAGGTATGTGTATAAAGAGCCACATTGTGGAAGATGCATACAATCTGGCAAATCTGCAGGGCCAGTTTATCCATGTAGAACATGTATTTTCATTCATTCATTCATTCATTCATTCATTCAATGGTATAGCATAGCCTGGGGGTGGGGCCTAGATATTAGTCTCGGTCTCAACCTGTAGCATGCGCTATGGGCTCTGCAAGATGGCTTCCCCCCATGGATCAGGGCCATAGTTTTTCCTCCCTTCCCCCTTTTCTCTCTTTAAGAGCACTCAGAGTGACGCTTTTTTCCTCTGTTGGGGGGCCCTTCTTCCCCCAGTCTGGCTGCTTATGCCACAATTGCACTCTGTTAGGGCCCCATAAATCCTTAAACTGGCTCTGGTGCTATGGGTCCCATGAATCCTTAAACCATTCCTGCCCATCTGTCTCAGGCGTATCAATTTCCTGTTTCACCCATCCCTAATTCTTCTATTAGTTGGCCCCATTTCTCACGTTTGCATAATTTGGTGGTGAAGGATTCTATCAGTTATTACCTAGTCCCATGTTGATCCATATGCATGCACAAGTACACATAGACATGAGGACTGATGAAGGGCTATACATAGCTATAGGAAACACTGGAGTGCTGTCATTGTAGCTAAAGGCATGAAACCTCTTCCTCTGTCAGTCTGGAATGCGGTTCACTAGAGACAAGAAGGGATTTGAAGCATGCTACCCAAACCACTTAGGAATCTATTGGAAGAGCACAGGCAGAGGAATTCCTCCTGTCTCATTTTACGGACACCCAATGTTCCTCCCAAAAGAGAAAACGAAAGTTGAGACTTGCCCCCTGCCCCTGCGTCCTTGTTGTGTTCTTAATACCTCACAGGTAGGATTTGCTGCTGCCACAGGGGACCAGGGAGCAAAGCAGGTGCTTCCTAAAGAATTCAGCAGATGGACTGGTGGTTAAGTCACAGCGCAACCCTGTGCAAAGTTACTGCCATCTAAGTCTATTGAAGGCAATGAGCTTAGACTGGAGTCACTTTGCCTAGGATTGTACTGTCAAAGTGGAAAGAGTTGTTACAGGTAGGAGAATTTCTTCTTCTCCAAAAAGAGCAGGGTAGGTGCCTGGCGGGCTTCATAGGGGAGGGCATTCCACAGGGGATGTGTTGCCACAGGAAAAGCCATGCTTGTTTTGATGTCATGATAGACCTGCTGAACAGGGGGCCAACTTCTTCACGGCAGCTTTAGAGACAAGGACTAGGAGCAATGGGTTCAAATTATTTATTATATTTATATATCGCTCTCCCCAAAGGCTCAGGGCTGTTTACAGGAAACAGGAAAAGATAAAGATTACATATTACAGGAAGAAATATTACATATTACAGGAAGAAATACATATTACAGGGAGAAATATCAACAACCTCAGATATGCAGATGATACCACTCTAATGGCAGAAAGTGAAGAGGAACTAAAGAGCCTGTTGATGCGGGTGAAGGAGGAGAGTGCAAAAGTTGGCTTGAAACTCAACATCAAGAAAACAAAGATCATGGCATCCGGCCCTCTCAATTCCTGGCAAATAGATGGGGAAGAAATGGAGATAGTGACAGATTTTATTTTCCTGGGCTCCAAGATCACTGCAGATGGGGACTGCAGCAAAGAAATTAAAAGACGCTTGCTCCTGGGGAGGAAAGCTATGGCAAATCTAGACAGCATCCTAAAAAGCAGAGACATCACCCTGCCAACAAAAGTGCGTTTAGTCAAGGCTATGGTCTTCCCAGTTGCAATGTATGGCTGCGAAAGTTGGACCATAAGGAAGGCCGAGCGTCAAAGAATTGAGGCTTTTGAACTCTGGTGCTGGAGAAGACTCTTGCGAGTCCCTTGGACTGCAAGGCGAACAAACCAGTCAGTCCTAGAGGAGATCAGCCCTGACTGCTCTTTAGAAGGCCAGATCCTGAAGATGAAACTCAAATATTTTGGCCACCTCATGAGAAGGAAGGACTCCCTGGAGAAGAGCCTAATGCTAGGAGAGATCGAGGGCAAAAGAAGAAGGGGACGACAGAGAATGAGGTGGATGGATGGAGTCACTGAAGCAGTAGGTGCAAACTTAAATGGACTCCGGGGAATGGTAGAGGACAGGAAGGCCTGGAGGATCATTGTCCATGGGGTCGCGATGGGTCGGACACGACTTCGCACATAACAACAACAACAATTACAGGAAAGGAAGTTCCACTTAAATATAGATAGATAGATAGATAGATAGATAGATAGATAGATAGATAGGTAGGTAGGTAGGTAGGTAGGTAGGTAGGTAGGTAGGTAGGTAGGTAGATAGATAGATAGATAGATAGATAGATAGATAGATAGATAGATAGATAGATAGATAGATAGATAGATAGATAGATAGATAGATAGATAGATAGATAGATGACAGACAGACAGACAGACAGACAGACAACAACAAACCTTACTTTGGAAAGTCCTTGTGCATGACAGCAAAGGAATTTATGATTTATTGGTGGCAGTCCCTTGTCCAGTGTTTATTGAAATCCGTGTGGCTTCTTCTACAGAAATTAAGCTATGGATTTCTCCAACAGTCTGGTCTGTCTTTTGGTATTCTATATCCCCAGTCATTTAATGTGTCCTGCTCGTAATTTTAAGCCCTGTATTGGGTATAAGAAAAAGTGACAAAGTTACTACATGTACAGTTGGCCTTGCTCAGCACAAGTTTGACAACCGTGGTTTCAGGAGACCACAGGTGGAGGATATTGAGCTAGAGCAAATAAATCATTCATGATGAAGCTACTTGAAGGTTTGGCAGACGTTTCCATGATTAACTGAATACTTGCTCTGGAATGCTAGTTTGGCACAAGGTTAAATGCACATGAACGAATCTGTCTGCATACTTAGACACGGCCATGAAACTTATAAAAACGTGGGGCCATCTTCTAGGTTGTTGGCAAGTGCTCCTGTATGTTTTCATATGGAGGGCCACCCTAAGCAAAGGCTTGAGTTTGTGAGGTCTTTGGCTGCATGAAAACCAGTCTCTGTGCTTCAAATTGTCCAGTGGCTTCATAGCCTTGGTTATGACAGAGCCTATCTTCTAGATACCAGTTTGAACTCTGGGATCATGAGCCTACTGGTACAGTACACAGCTGTCCATCCTTCCTGGAAGAATCATGAGGGGTTCCTCCTGGAGGATCATTAGGATGCTTGCCCAAGGTCAACCAGCGACCTTCATGCCAGGCATGGAATTTGAACTTGGGTCATCCAGCAGCCAAACTACTATACTACATTGGCTTAGTAATGATGTCAATGTTTCCTTGAAAGCTATCTTGTGCAAAACTGGCTCTTTCTTTGCAGAAGGGTATGCTTTCGATGCCCTGAAATGGATTTCAGTTGGGGAGTGATGGAGGATTGCTTGCACCACTGAAAACTGACTGTGTAATGTGCGGAGGGGGAGGGCTGCAAGACAGAACACTTAGGCCAGCTCTGAGACTAGCTGGAAGTGACTTAGGGATGCCAGCCCTCAGGTGGGACCTGATGCTCACCCAGTTTTACAGCTCATCTCCCAGGAGAAAATGGCTGCTTTGGAAAGTGGACTCCATGGCATTATACTTCACTGAGGTCCCTCCCCAGCCCAAATCCCACCCATTCCTAGCTCTACTCCCAAGGTCTCCAGGGATTTCCCAACCCAGAGCTGGCAACCCTGGAGTGACTACTTTCCCTCTTTCTGCAGGCCTATTTGTCCTGGCTGCAAGGATGATTGCCAACTTCTACGTGAGGCCTTGAGATCTCATTCTTCTTCTTCTTAATGGTCTACTTTCTTTTTATGGATAGTTTTTATGCTGCTTATGTCCATGAACATGTTTTAATTGTTTTTAAATTGAGACACTGGAGGCAAAGCCCCTTACACCCAGGAAGGGAATGGGCCTTAGAGTGCATGCCTACACTGTAGCTTTCCTACGTACTGCCCCCCCCCCCCACAATACCCGCTCGATCTTGTGATCCAGTGTGGTATAGTGTTAAAAGAGTGGCAGACCATAATATCAAGAGCAGAGTTTGATTCCCTGCTCCTCCTCCATGTGCAGCCAGTTGGGTTGCCAATCTCCAGATGATGGCCTGGAGAATATCTATCACATTCTAATTATGAGGTCCTAACTTCCAGTTGGAGGCTGAAGATCTCTCGGAATTACAACTGGTCTCCAGCAACAGTGATCAGATCCCCTGTACAAAACAACTGCTTATTTTAGCTGCTTTGGAAGCTGGTCTCTGGGACACTATACCCTCCTGAAGTCCCTCCCCTCCTCAGACTCTGCCCTCCGGATACGCTCCCAAAATGTCAAGGAACTTTGCAATCTTGAGTTGGCAACAACACGTTCCAGGTATAAGCTTTTGAGAGTCAAAGCTTATCCGACTCTCGAAACCTTATCACTTCCCCAAATCATTTTCGGTCTCTAAGGTACCACCGGATGCTCATCGAGCTGCCAAATTACAGACTTGCTTTAATGAAGCCAGCCACCTCTTCCTGCGGCTCACCTGCTGGAGTGATGCCCCTTTCATAGATTTTCCCCATTCCAGTTTTCTCTGCTAGTTTCCAGCTCCTTTTAATTTGGGTGTTTGCAGAATGGCTTGTTTTCCTTTTCCTTGTGATTAAAAGGGGAAAAAAGAATACACCACCCTTCTGTGTCCCTCCCCATCTGAATAGGCAAGATTGACATAAAACCCCCCCCCAAAAAACAAAACTACTTCAAGGGCTGAATTCTCCTCCAGCACACACATCCAGTGAATTTCTGTATATCTTTAAATGTTTTATATGTCCCGTCATATATAATTTATTATGTTGTGAAGCCGAGTCCTTCATTGAATGAAAATTTTACTGTCAGAGCCTGGGGTACTTTAGTTTGATGATTTAAAACTCCCAGTGCTCTCGTAGCAAACAGCACTTTATATATATTATATATATATATTACAGACTGTTTGTCCAAGAGGTCAGATTTCTGAACAGCAGGATGTTTCCCCTACCCCCATTCTAGAATTATTTTAGGGAGCGATTCTTAGCCCATCTTGCTTCATCCTGAAAGGGAAACACAGCTGCTCTCTAAGCCAAGAAACACGGATGGAGGCCAGTGGCAGAAATAAGACAAATACCATAACTACTTCTTGTCATGCGCAGACTACCTGGATATTTTCGATCATGCTGATCCCTGTGTGGCTTTCTGAAACAGAAAAAAAGAAAACCTCCACCCTCCCTTTAAACAACAACAAAAATGTATTTTGCATTAGCAGTTTTTGCCCTGTGCGTTGCTTCCTCCATGAAGATCTGGAGGAATTTTAACTGCTCTACGATATCTAAAAAAAAAAATCCCTCCTTCCTTTTGAGTGCAAGAAATGAGGAGGGGGAAAAACACCCTGATTTGCGAGAAAGATTGCTCAGCAAACCTTGGATTTAAAAGTGGTCCCCGATCCAAAGTAGGTTCAAAATGTGGCCTGGTCTCCCTTTTTGAGTTCTGTCCACCCGTTCTCCCCCCACCCCCTCGCTTCCCTGCCATACTTGGTCACCGCTGGGTATGCTAAGTTGGCAATCAGTCAGCAGCTCCCCCCGTGGTAGTCCACAAACTCTCTGAGCGACGACGGAGAAGTCGGCACCTGTCTTTTTACCTGCCATTTCTGCCTCCTTTTACTGATGTTAAAAGAAATCTCTACTGTCAGTCATATAACCAATTCACTTTGTTCACACACTGTGACAACCGTGTTGTTTCCCCCCCCTCTCCCACCACAGAACTGACTTCAGTGAATTAGCATCCTCAAATTTTAGACGAGCTCATTAGGCTGAATAAATTTGAAAGCTGCTGTTCAGCCTATATATATATATATATATATTCTGCACATACACATGTACATACATGCAGTTTGGCTTCCCTTGGATATAATTTAGGTATCTTTAGCAAAACAAATAACTCATCAACCAAGTATACATTTTAGCATTTTTAAAGAGCCAAAGAGGTTGCTGCAGCTTTTTGCTTCCCCCCCAGGTCTATCGGAGCTGTGTAATACCTCCCCTGTCATCATTCCTAGGTAATTTTGACCCCCTCCTTCTCCTTTCGTTTTCTTTGTGTGTGTGTGTGGGGGCATAATTGAAGAACCAAATCCTGCCTTTTCAAGAGAATGCAAAGTTAATTCTTGAATGTGAACAGCCTTGGCTCTCTCAGCCCCAAGGGGTGCTTCACTGACACTCGAAAAGCAGATTGGTGCATTTCGATGGAAACATATTTAAATCTTCTTTAGATCTGTTGAAACTTTTATTGGTGGTTTCAGTTCTCTGCTTTTTGCCATCCGTTTTGTAAAATTGTCTGTATCGTGAGTGCCTGATGTATGGTTTTGACTTTTTAATATACAATCTGTGCAGAATTTGTATGTGCAAGGTAGTTCGGGTACATATATAACGCATACGTGATGCTGATTTATTGGCAAACAAACATTTGATTTATTTGCTGTGGAATTAGTGCATTTGTCCTGCAAAGAAGCGCAATGTCACGGTGGCCATGGGTTTAATGCACGTATAGGTGAAGGCAAATCAAATACGGCATTTAGAAATCGAAAAATATAAGATGAGAAATGGGAAATTATCTATTTTCTGTGTGCATCATCCTCCATAATTACTTCTGTATAGGGTGGCCAGGTATATCAGTCCGCAGGAGACTGGATGGGGAGGGAACATGGGGTGGGGGGTTGCTGATAAGTGATGGTGTGGTGTCACTTCTGGGAAAACTTCTCTAGCAATCACCAGAAATAATGTAGCAAAACCACAGAGTTTTAGGTGATTCCTAGAGAGGACTGACATTCACTTCCAGGGGAAATCTGGAAGCTTCATTTCTCATGTAGAAACATTAGTCCTGATTTCATAGGGATCACATAAAACCAGCTGTCTCGGGGGCCTAGCAAGAGCAGTAAGCCAGGAAGAGTGGGGATATTGTAGAACAGCATCAGTCCTTGGCCTATAACCTACCGCAGTAAAGCCCAGTCATTGAACACTGCTATAGGGATGTGCGTTCAGATAAATCCAATCAAAATATATATCCCCAAAAATATACTATTGGTATTTTAAGGCTATTTGAGTATTTGGAATAGTATTCGGGATTCTCAGGAATGCTGGTATCCAGATCCCATACTTTTCTAGAACTACTCAGGACTCTCTTTTTAAAGGATCACAGTCCTGTTTTTCTGCATTGAATAGAATTCCCAAGCAAGAAGAAAGCAGCTCCCAGCTGGTGTGATTCTTGCCAGGTTTTGGGAAAGGCAATTCATTCCCAACACAAGCCTGGCTTAGCCTAGGGAAGATGGCTCCCGGCCAACACAAGCCAAGTCCAGATCACAGCAGAGCGCTTTTCCTTCCCCCTTTTTTGTGGGACAGGGCCTTTTTCTGGGGCCTTTTCCCCCACCCTGTCCACACCGATGACTGCAGGAACTTTGTTCCGGGGCCTGTTGGTCCAATTCCCTAGAAACACAGAGAGTCTTTTGGCGATAGGCAGCACTCGTTCCCCTGCAGATTTGGTATCATTTTGTGGTTGTTGTTGAAAAGCCACCCCATTCCTCCACCTCCAACTTAACCGGTAGGGATCTGAATAAATCTAGAATCCTGGGGGAGAAAAAAAATCTGAATCCCAAATACCACTCTATGTAAACCGCCCAGAGCCACGAGGGAGGGCAAGATATAAGTAAATAAATAAATAAATAAACTTCCTCACAATAATTTCTGAGTCCCCGCAAAACAGCACATGCAATCTAAGCAGTGAGATCCAGAGCCTGCTAAGGAACGCTACTAGTATTAACTCTAACTACTATTAACTATCTCAATTTAACCATTTAGTAGCTTCATTGGAGAGCCTCTTGTGGCGCAGAGTGGTAAGGCAGCAGACATGCAGTCTAAAGCTCTGCCCATGAGGCTGGGAGTTCTATCCCAGCAGCCGGCTCAAGGTTGACTCAGCCTTCCATCCTTCTGAGGTCGGTAAAATGAGTACTCAGCTTGCTGGGGGGTAAACGGTAATGACTGGGGAAGGCACTGGCAAACCACCCCGTATTGAGTCTGCCATGAAAACGCTAGAGGGCGTCACCCCAAGGGTCAGACATGACCCAGTGCTTGCACATGGGATACCTTTACCTTCATTGGGCAATGCCAAGCCAACTCTTCCTTTATATTTTTGAAATCATTTAACTAAAGCAAGAAATTAGATAGGTGGCAATTTTCTCAGTGACCATGTTCAATAGATGAACAAAACAATATTCTTTGATATTCGTAATAACCTGTGAGCCAAAAGGTAGGACCTTTTTTGGGGGGGGAGAGAGAGTTTACTTATAATCACTGGGGGACTGGTTTTCCAACCATTTGTTGGTGGTGTGCAGCTACAATGGATCTATCATAGAATCATAGAGTTGGAAGGCGCTTGGGTCATCTAGTCCAACCCCCTGCACTATGCAGGACATTCACCACCCTATCGCTCATCCATTGTCACCTGCTGCCCCCTTGAACCTTCACAGAAGGTTAGTCAGAAAAGGGGAAGGGAAAAAGTAGGACTTACATTGGACTTAGGGATGCCAGACCCCACTGGGACTGGGGGAACCCATGTTTTAGAGATTTTAAAAGTGGGGTAATCTCCCCAAACTCCCCACCTGAGACTCACAGAGTTGGTGCTTGCAGCTCCAGTGGTGCATGTTGTCTGTGCCAGAGCCACAAACGCTGAGTCTGTGAGATTTCTTTTGTGGGGGGGACAGGCACGAAGCACGGCACCCACTCTGGTTTGGGGGCAACGTTCTACCAAAGAGTTTTGCTCAAAAGCCAGAGTGTTGCTTCCAACGTGCTGAGATCATTTCTGTGTGATGTCAGTACACTGGGGCACTCCAGACCATGCCCCCAAATCCCCAGCCTTCTGCCCGCTTCTACCCGGCAACCCTAATTGGGTTTTATGAGAATGGCTAAGGGTGACACGCTGCCTGACTGCTTGGCACTGTGACATCCAATTTGAAGAGTGGGAAAGTAAACTGCCTCACAAACAGAGAACTGGTTGAAAGATAAACAGGTCCTGGTGGGTTGCTGACAAGCAGATGTTGGGTGAAACCGTTAGGCCAGCCTAACTTTTTTTTACCATTGAGAAACCCCTGAAGCATTCTTCAGGCTTCGAGAAACCTCAGAAGTGGCTTGATCATGTGGAATATTGTTGAGAAGCAGAGCTGTGGCCATGCCCACTCGAGACTCCTCCCCTTCCCACCCCCCCCCCAACCCCATCATTGGCCATTTTAGGAGGGTTGACATGACCATATATGTGTATATATTTAAAATAGTTACCTCCCATCCATTCGGGAAACCCTTCCAAGGTCTTCAAGAAACACCAGGGACTCACTAAACCCTGGCTGAAAAAGTCTGTGTTAGGCATTTGGGCATCTCTATATGCAATCTTCCAGATTTTTTTAAGTCTTCATTTACCAGGAAAGCAAAAAATTCGGAGTCATCCATAAAAATTTAGGAGACAATCAATGGTACCTGGATTGTGTTTTAGCTGTGCTCACCAGATCCCTTCAGGTTCTGATTCTGCCTGGGATTTAACTGTCCAAATGGGAGCCCCGAGAGAAAATTTTTGGATTATTTTTGTTCTTCTTGTTCTTTAAATCAAAAGATCTCAAAGCAGACAAAGAATCATTACACAACCCCAGAAACAGGAACAGCAGTTGACATTGCTATCCTTTTTATCTTCTTTATTTCATTCTTTCTTGTATTTACAGGGGAGTTTGTTTTTGACCACCGCTCAGCCTACAGCTCTCCTGGTCGAACAGCCAGCCAGCTGGACTTGCTCTCCCTAACTTACTGTCCACAAAATGTCACATTAACTGTGACAGTGTGAACCGCTGCTCATAAAGCCTCTGGCTGTGGAGCATTAGGTCTTCTGTGCTGTGCAAAGAGGCAGGACCTATGGGAAAATTCAGAAAATTCAACCAGGAGCTCTGCTCATGGGTCAGTTGTCTAACCGAGCAGCAGTGAGGGAGGAAAGGACAGCAAAGCTGAACAACAAAGAGGGTGAAAGTTAAAATGTGGAAATTATGTGCCAAGGAGGAGGAGGACTTAAAAAGATATTTTGACATTTATTTATTTTATTTATTTTATTATTATATTTATATACCGCCCTCCCTGAGGGCTCAGCGCGGTTTACAGAAAACAGGAAAACATACAATTTTGATAACAGGTAACAGTAACAGTAATAATATTATAACAATAATAACAAGATCATAATAATAACATTATAAAATAGAAATTGTGAGAGCCTCAGCTCAATTCTTACTGGACCCAGTGGGTAACCGATTAGTGTTGGTTGTAGGCAGGGGAGGGGGGACCTTGAGGGCCAACTGGAAGCGGTGGTTTGGTCAACCTCAACCAAATGCCTGGCGGAGGAGCTCTCTTTTGTAGGCCCTGTGGAACTGTTTAGGTTCTGTCAGGGCCCTGATCTCCTCTGCGAACTCGTTCCACCAGGTGGGGGCCAGAATGGAGAAAGCTCTGGCCCTGGTTGAGGTCAAGCGGGCTTCCTTGGGGCCAGGGACCACCAGGAGGTTGGATGTAGTAGAGCGCAAGGCTCTTTGAGGAGTGTAGGTGGAGAGGCGGTCCCTCAGGTAACCGGGGCCCAGACCTCGTATGGCCTTAAGGCATACAGAATGCCTTATGGAAAGTCCATTGTCCAAGGCCTAAGCCTGCAACTCTCTGGCATGGCCAAGAGTTCCCCACTGGAGCTCCACAGGATGACAAGCAACTGATGGACAATTACTTCAAATACCTTAATAGAGAAGGGTAACTGCTCAATTTTAAAATTGTACGTTTTTGAAACTGTGATGAAAACAGCTAACAGGAGGCTGAAGGACGAAGCTTTAAACCACAGATTCCACCTGGACACCGTTTAAGACCAAGTTAGAAACACATATGGTTTGTGCATCATCAAGAGGAGGAGGAGGAGGAGGAGGAGAAGAAGAATGGAGAAGAGGAAGAGAATATATAGTGGCCTGTAAAGGCTGGGGGGGGGGAGTTTTCTTGAAAAAGAAAAGACTTTCTGAGCCGTATAAAAGGATCACGTTGGAACGGCAGCTAGGTAAAATGCAAGTTGGCAGTAAGAAGTGGAAGGAACAGAAATGGAAATGGCAGCTGAGGGCTGCTTACGGGGACCATCGCATTGCTCACTCTCGGCAGAAATCGATGGCGTGTTAACTCTCCAGAACCCACAATGCCCCCATGTTCTGCCGCATCCCAGGTGACAGCGTCTTCTTGGGACTCCAAAGGGCTTAATTTTATTTGAAAAGCTAGGAATTGATTTTAGCAACCGATCTGGGTCTGGACACCCAGGCCATATCCATCCCCAGCAACTGAGGGAAGGGCACTGATGACAATAGATGACAATATATTTGGGAAAGGTGGGGGAGGACATAATCATTTAAGGCAACTGAGTTGGAGAATTCCCTGCCAGTGGATGTGGTGATGACCACAAGCAGAGATGGCTTGGGATTGGAGACAGATTCATGGGGGTTGGGCCCGTCAACTGCTACTAACCACAGTGTCTAAAGAGAACCTCCACATTCAGAGGCCCTGAGACTCTGCATGCCAGGGCCAGGAAGACACATTGGAGGAAGTTTGTGGGCTTTCCTGGCCACTGCATGAGACAGGATGTTGTACTCAATGGATCAAAAGGATGTTGATCTTCCCTCCCGTAAGCATAGGGTTGCCAACTTTCGGTTATAAAATTCCGGGGCTGGAAGATTAGGGGCAGGAACCTGGGGAAGGTAGGGCTTAGGGGTGGAAGGGATCTTGTTATGTGTTTGTTTGTTTGTTTGTTTATTTATTGGACTTTTATCCTGCCAGACAAGCTAGCTCGTGGCAGATCACAACATAATAAAACATAAAACCCATAAAATACAGTATAAAACTGATAAAAACAACAGGGATGGTGATCACACAATCCCCCATTAGGCCCTTCAATCATCTGTTCCTGGCTGTGGCAGGAATCTGGGGGTGATGGTAGGCTTTCTCCCGGGGGGGGGGGGTCCGGATTGTACAAAGATAGGGAAGGGCCCGCTCTTATCACCCGGTATTTCGCCTGGCCTCAACCAAAGTCCTGGCGGAAGAGATCCATCTTGCAGGCCCTGCGGAAGCCAGAGAGCTCCAACAGGGCCCCCAGCTCTTCCGGGAGCTCATTCCACCAGGCAGGGGCCATGATCGAAAAGGCTCTGGCCCTGGTCAAGGCCAGATGTGCTTCCTGGGGGTGTGGGACAACCAGCAAATTCATACCCAGAGAGCAAAGAGCCCTGCAGGAAGCATAAAGAGATAAGCAGTCCTGCAGATAGGTAGGTCCCAGGTCTATGAGGGAAAAAATGGCGATCCCGTCTCCGGAAGCTCGGTGGCAGGAGCTAGGGAGGGACATTCTTTCTACCGCTATTTTGAGAATGCACATGTCTTTTGCTGATGTGCTATGGATTGTGCTCAGAAGTCAAGTGCTTCTTTTAGGGGGAATCCACTTTTTACGATTCCCCCCCGAAGCGCTATAAAATTCCGAATGTTGCTTGAGTTTTGGGAGTTTTGCAGTTTGTTGGTGACATCATGCGGAACGCTAAAATTATAGCATTTACAAACTGTATGACTTCAGTTGTGCGGAATGGACATGGGTTTGATTCCCCGCTCCTCCACGTGCAGCCAACTGGGTGACCTTGGGCTCGTCACAGTCCTATTAGAGCTATTCCCAAAGAGCAGTTCTGTCCGAGCTAGTTCAGCTCCATCTACGTCACAGGGTGGCTGTTATGGATTAAGGAAGCTGATTTAAGCTGCCTTGAATCTCCTTCAGGTAGTTAAAAGCGGGATATAAAAAACAACTCTTCTTCTAATCAGCCTGCCAGTCCCCAGAGATTGTACAGAGCTCAGGCGGAAAGATTCTTTTTGGGGAGGTAGGTGGGAGTGGGAATTGTAACACCTTTGCGTTGTGAAGTTCCTCACAGCTATCCCTCCATATTTAAGGGTGTTTACATGTGGTAGAGGACAGGAAGGCCTGGAGGATCATTGTCCATGGGGTCGTGATGGGTCGGACACAACTTTGCACCTAACAACAACAACAACATATGTGACCCTCATTCTCAGAACTGGTTTTACAATCAAATGGCGGGTTAAACTTGTCTATTTTGTGGTTAGTCCTACAGAATTCCAAATGACCTAGTTCCCTGCGATGAGCTCGAGGGATATATTTGATCTGTAGTTTCCTTGTATCCCATCGCCACTTAGGAGCATAATAACTGACAATTAGATAAGCTGGGTTGCTTTGGGCTTTCTCCTTCAATTATACGGCTTGCGTTGTTGGACTCGGTTCAGAGAAAGCTGGGTTCAAGTGCCTGCCCAGCCATGAGTTCACTAGACAACCTCGGGCGAGTCACCGTCTCCGTCGCAAGTTTTCGTTCATAAAAACCGAGACGTTATTAATCTGCCTCACCTAATTTGCTGTGAGAATGAATGAAAATTGCGAGGGGATGTACTTTCCTTGTTAAAAATAATATTAAGCGATACTGCCTTTCGTTTCTCTGAGTCAAACCCAGTTCTCCTGATTAAAGTCTACCGCTCTTAAACCACCATACCGCTCTGGGTCTCTTTATCCCACCTCACTCTCTGTAGGGCAAGCAGCCTGTCTTAAGCATGAAGAGAAGACTGGCCGATATCTCAGTTCCTCCCTCTGTTTTCTGCAGCCTTCCCTGTCTGTGCGTGCTAGAAAAGCCTTTGTCCTTTTCCCTGCTACTGATTGGTTGCTTATGTAGAGGAGACTCTGCAGCCTGAGACTAACTATCTGCCTCTGTCTCTCCCATTCTCTGTAGTTTATACAAGCAGAGCCATTGCTTCAGCCTCACAGGTGGCAGGCACAGCCTAAGAAAATGAAATAGATCATGCAAAACAAGATCAGTGCGGATACAGAATCCCCAAACCTCCCCAGAACCTGAGACAGTACAATGACTGATGGGGAAAAGAAACACTGTGCATAGAAATAGCAATTGTGATTATTCAGTTAGGTGGAAAGATAGGCTAGCTTTTCTGGTTGGGTGATGTCCCTGTCAGGCACAGATCTGTTTCCCATCACTGCCTCTATTCCCCCTCCCCCGCTTCTCAGAGAAAATGAAAACAGACTGTGAGATGTCAGTATGACTGTGAGACTGGAAGATTTCCAACCACTCTTGGTAGCGTCTGTACAATATGTTGTTCAGGTCAAATTTTGATTAGTAAATTTATGTCTGCGCTTCCTTAATAACAATAACTGTGAATTTCTGAATCGCTTTGTAATTAATTATGATCTTTAATGGGGATTAGGTACTGAGGCAAAGTCATCACATCAATTTCAAGTCAATGCTGTGAAATGTTCAGAAAGGGCCTGGAAACACCCTCATATACTGTGACAAGTGCAGAAAATACTGTTGATCTATTCTTTGAAACGCTTTGAGTTTTGGAAGGTACTGAAAGAAAAGGGCAAAACAGCACGTGGCGAGTCACCGGTAGCACGTTGGCAAAACAACTTGTGATTTGAAAAATCATTGCAGTAATTATTTACAACTCTGCTTCCTTTCACTGTATAGATTTATTTGCATGCAGCCTTCATTGCTGCTGTGGATTACTTGGAATCTACCATGAGCAAACTGTTGATGCAAGGTATTTGTTGGCATGCAGCCGAAGAACATTGCAGTTTGCATGCAAATGTCAATTGGTGCAGATAAACTAGGGGTGACAACGTAGGCAAGGGCTCATGGGAATTGTAGTCCATGGACCTCTGGAGAGCCATGGCTTGGCCACCCCTGCTGTAGGGTTTTCCAGGCATTCAGTATTCAGAGGTGGTTTGCCATTCCCTGCCTCCATCTATAAACCCTAGACTCCCTTGGTCATCACCCATCCAAGTGTTAACTGGGGCCAACTGTGCTTGGGATCCCAAATCTGATGAGATCGAGCTAGCTCTAGTCATCCCGGTCAGGGTAGAGAAACACATAAGAAAAGGGATTATTACACCACATTTCTGGGCTTGAGGCAAGCTCAGCCTGTTTTAGGTATGTAAAAAGAAGGAAGCTTAACTGGTCAACAGAAAATCTACTATGAGGTTGAATGAATATGTGGGATGAAGCAAGGAATGTGATTTATAGACAAGTCATGACTCTGGTTAAGCATACACAAACATGGTGCTATTTATGGATTGCTTCCATATGTTCCTAGTCCATTTGGTATGTTTTCTTTGTATTTATGCATACTGTCTTGTAAGCCCGGGTTTCCATGGCCCAGGCTAACCCAATCTCATCAGATATCAAAAACTAATCAAAGTCATTCTGCTTAGCATTTGGATGGGGGGCCACCAAGGCGCTCCAGGGTCACAAGGCAGAGGCAGCCAATCACAAACCACCTCTGAATGCTTCTCTCTCTCTCTCTCTCTCTCTCTCTCTCTCTCTCTCGCCTTGAAAACCCTATGGGGTGGCCAGCAGCTGACTGTGATTTGACAGCCATTTCCACCCAAGCTGTGCTGTAATGGAATAACTTGCCTACCATATCTGTCAACTTGGTATATATTTAATCATTGTTCCCATTGTCTATTGGTGCCTTGTCTCCCTAATGGGGAGCTAAAGCAGCTCACAACATTGTTCTGCCCTCTTCTTGGAACAAAAACCCTGCAAGGGAGGTTAGGCTGAGACAAAGGTCAGCTTGTGAGCTTTCACGGAAGAGTATAGAGTAGCCTGGCCACAGCCAGCAAGCCCCAAGAGGAAATGGGTAGCGGGTCCTGGGATGTGGGGTGGCCCACGCATTTTGTCTCCTGGCAGGCAGGTACCTTTGGGATTCTGATGCAGTGTGGTGGGCACAGCCTCAAATGGGATGTTGCAGGAAGTGTCTCCATCCACAAAATAGAGGCAACATGGGGTGGAACCAACCACATAATACCTGGGAGTTGGGTTATACACAACTCTAATAGTAACACGTTGACATCTCAGGAGAAGTTCTCTTTGACAGTAGGCCTTTGAAGATCAACATATAGTTTTCACACATTTACTTGCAAATCCACAGTCATGCACAAAGAGACGTGTGCTGTGGTGGCTGCTGCCAAAGACACATTTTAAGCATTTGCCCAGCCAATCAGATCTCCTGAGGATGATCAGAAGCCCTGTGGGGCAAGAGTCCCATCTGACCTTGCCGAGTTTCTCAAAACACTTGGTGAGCTCCAGGAAAGTCGTCAGCAGGAATGGACACCATCCTGGAGAACACAGCTATAGTGGGAGGCCTGGTATCCCTAGTTGGGAATTCAGACTTGCATCTCACAGGTCTGTCATAAAGGGTTGTTGTGCAAACAAAACAAGGGAAACAGGGAGAACCATGTACGCTACTCTGAGCTCCTTGGAGGGTTACAAATATGATTACTTGTAAGAAGCAATGGTTCATACAGAAGAAGAAGAAGAAGAAGAAGAAGAAGAAGAAGAAGAAGAAGAAGAAGAAGAAGAAGAAGAGTGAGTTTTTATATCCAGCTTTTCACTACCCAAAGGAGTCTCAAAGAGGCGTATAATTGCCTTCCTCTTCTCACAACAGACACCTTGTAGGTGAAGCTGAGAGAGCTCTGAGAGAACTGAAACTAGCCCAAGGTCACCCAGTTGGCTGCATGTGGAGGAGTGAGGAATCAAATGCAGCTCTACAGATTACAGGCTGCTGCTCTTAACCACTACACCTCGCTGGCTGTCTTAGACCGTTTACGCACTGGTGGTTTCATGCCGGCCTGCAGGCTGGAGTTTTTATTGTGGCAGGTTGTTCCACCTTTTCCTGCACTCACACGGGGGAGCATTTGGGCCGGTGTGCCTCATCCG
Source organism: Paroedura picta (assembly GCF_049243985.1). Classification (NCBI taxonomy): domain Eukaryota; kingdom Metazoa; phylum Chordata; class Lepidosauria; order Squamata; family Gekkonidae; genus Paroedura; species Paroedura picta. Next base: position 163,919,366 of record NC_135370.1, read on the forward strand.
CCCTCAGTTTGTGCTCCTGCGTGGGAACTGGGGCAGAGAAGTTCCCAATGCGCCCAGCTTAGTGTAGAGGTTAAGAATGGCAGCTTTTAATCCGGCAAGCTGGGTTTGATTCCCCATTCCACCTCCATATGCAGCCAGTTGGGTGACCTTAGACTAGTCACAATCAGGTCAGATCTGTTCTCACAGATCAGTCCTGTCAGCTCTTTCTCAGACTCACCTACCTCACAGGGTGCCTGTTTTGGGGAGAGGAAGAGAAAGTGATTGTAAGCCACTTTGAGATTCCTTCAGATGGTAAAAAGTGTGGTATAAAAACCAACTCTTCCTACTCCTCCTACTCCTAGGTGTAGTGGTTAGGAGAGCCAGCTTGGTGTAGTGGTTAGGAGCGCCGACTTCTAATCTGGCAAGCCAGGTTTGATTTCCCGCTCCCCCACATGCAGCCAGATGGGTGACCTTGGGCTCTCCACAGCACTGATAAAACTGTTCTGACCAAGCAGTGATATCAGGGCTGTCTCAGCCTCCCCCACCTCACAGGGTGTCTGTGGTGGGGAGAGGAAAGGGAAGACGAATGTAAGTCACTTTGAGACTCGTTTGGGTAGAGAAAAACGGCATATAAGAATCAACTTTTCTTCTTCTTCTTCTTCTTCTTCTTCTTCTTCTTCTTCTTCTTCTTCTTCTTCTTCTTCTTCTTCTTCTTCTTCTTCTTCTTCTTCTTCTTCTTCTCTGACATAGGGTGTGAAAGAATAATAAGGTATAAAGTTTTGAACCAAGTTGACTTAAAAAAAACAAAACTTAAAAATGTATCAAATTCCCATTCATGATGGAACCGGTCTGTCATCTGAATGCTGGCTGCCGTTCTCATTTGGCTGGAGATTTCTTTGAAGTGTAATGAAGGCAGTATTGTGAATGATATGGCTGCTGTTTCCCTCAGCACAAGATCTACAATCCCCTGTTGAAAGTAGAGGGGAGAGGGGGAGAGAGAGAGAGGGAGAGAGCCAGAAACAGCCATGATACAATCAACTCCAAATGCTGGTGTTTTTTCCTCCAAAATATCCATCCCTCTTAGGCATATACAAACCTCAGATTAAAGCACTGACAGCATCAGAGTCTTATTGCTTCCTGCCGTCATTTGGATTTGCGATGGCTCAAGGCCAGCTCAGCAAATCGGGGAGGTGTTTGATAAAAAGAAGCACAAACACACACACACACACACACATACCCCGTTGGCTGATAAACACCATGCTAACTCTCGACCTCATAAAGCATGGGTACTCTCAACTTCTTCTGCATATGGAACCCCTGCCAGAGGATGGGGTGGAAGTGATGATGAATCATCTGGTCCCACCCTCTTCAAAGGAGATCTGGAGCGATAAGAGACGCCAAGATGTCTGATGAAAAGCAAACGAGTACAGAAAGGATGGGAAAAAATCCCAGGCCCATGGCTACTCTCGGTGTTGTGTCCCAGTGAAGGACTGCAAGATCAGTAGCGTACATGGTTTAAAAAGACAACTGGGTATTATTTATATTTTAAAGCAATGTATAGCCCACTTTCCCAACCTGTTGCGTACAAAAAGCTAGCAGAGATGAATATAGGATCAGAAGATCCCAGAGTTTATGTCAGAGACGGCTAGTGAGGAGCCCATTGGTACTACGGTGTCCAGTAGGGTTGCCTGATCTGGGTTAGGAAATACCTGGAGATTTTGGGGGTGGAGCCAAGAGTGGGCAGGATTTGGGGGTAGGGAGGGACCTCAATGGAGTATAATGCTATGGTAGCCATTTTCTCCAGTGGAACTGATCTCTGTCACCTGGCAGTGAGCAGTAAAATCAGGGGATTCCCAGGTCCCCCCTGGAGACTGGCATCCCCAGTGCCCAGTAATGTCCTTCCTGGTGACCACTTCCTTCATTCCCAAAGCAAAGAGCCCATCTTGGTATTTCTCCACTTCATTTGGAGCAGAAGACGCTTCATGAGAGTTCAGAATGAATCTGGAAGTAGCTTCAATTTGGAAACAGTGGGGCTTCTCACTTGGCTTGAAACCACCCATCGTCTTGCAGTTGGCCCCAGTTCCCAGGACAGAAATGTTGTGTTAGGCCTGTTCCCCATGGCAGGCATTCTTTAGTAGTGTCCACTACCAATCCTTTACTTTCCAAACATGCCTTATGAGGTTGGCATCGACCTGTTTACTTGGTATCCCGATAATGCTCAGAAATAGGACTAATGGAAATTCATGAACAACCAGAGATCTCTTCAACATTGTTCATCTCCAGAACCCAGCCATCCAAATTGTGCCATCTGTCAGGAGGGGGTGACCTCTCGGCCAGGGATAATAGAATCATAGAGCTGGAGGGGCTATATAGGCCGACAACCTGTTCCATGGAGGATCAGTGTGAAGCCTCCATGAGACCAACTTTCCACACTGGGTTCAATTCAAATATCTCCAAATCTAGAAACTGGTTTGCACGCCAGTTTTGCTTCCTATACAAAACTTCCCATAAAACTGAAGGTATTTTTTCACCATAATTATTGTTTTGATTGTGCTTTAATGTCTTATAATTTGTTGTTGTTGTTGTTAGGTGCGAAGTCATGTCTGACCCATCGCGACCCCATGGATAATTTGTCTCCAACAGGTCCTGCCAGACCAACCTGGTTTCCTTTTTTGACCAAGTAACAGGTTTGCTGGATCGGGGAAATTCGGTTGATGTCATTTACTTGGATTTTAGTAAAGCTTTTGACAAGGTTCCCCATGATGTTCTGATGGATAAATTGAAGGACTGCAATCTGGATTTTCAGATAGTCAGGTGGATAGGGAATTGGTTAGAGAACCGCACTCAAAGAGTTGTTGTCAATGGTATTTCATCAGACTGGAGAGAGGTGAGTAGCGGGGTACCTCAGGGCTCGGTGCTCGGCCCGGTACTTTTTAACATATTTATTAATGATCTAGATGAGGGGGTGGAGGGACTACTCATCAAGTTTGCAGATGACACCAAATTGGGAGGACTGGCAAATACTCCGGAAGATAGAGACAGAGTTCAACGAGATCTGAACACAATGGAAAAATGGGCAAATGAGAACAAGATGCAATTTAATAAAGATAAGTGTAAAGTTCTGCATCTGGGTCAGAAAAATGAAAAGCATGCCTACTGGATGGGGGATACGCTTCTAGGTAGCACTGTGTGTGAACGAGACCTTGGGGTACTTGTGGATTGTAAACTAAACATGAGCAGGCAGTGTGATGCAGCGGTAAAAAAGGCAAATGCCATTTTGGGCTGTATCAACAGAGGCATCACATCAAAATCACAAGATGTCATAGTGCCATTGTATACGGCACTGGTCAGACCACACCTGGAGTACTGTGTGCAGTTCTGGAGGCCTCACTTCAAGAAGGATGTCGATAAAATTGAAAGGGTACAGAGGAGAGCGACGAAGATGATCTGGGGCCAAGGGACCAAGCCCTATGAAGATAGGTTGAAGGACTTGGGAATGTTCAGCCTGGAGAAAAGGAGGTTGAGAGGGGACATGATAGCCCTCTTTAAGTATTTGAAAGGTTGTCACTTGGAGGAGGGCAGGATGCTGTTTCTGCTGGCTGCAGAGGAGAGGACACGCAGTAATGGGTTTAAACTAAAAGTACAACGATTTAGGCTAGATATCAGGAAAAGGTTGTTCACAGTCAGAGTAGTTCAGCAGTGGAATAGGCTGCCTAAGGAGGTGGTGAGCTCCCCCTCACTGGCAGTCTTCAAGCAAAGGTTGGATACACACTTTTCTTGGATGCTTTAGGATGCTTAGGGCTAATCCTACGTTGAGCAGGGGGTTGGACTAGATGGCCTGTATGGCCCCTTCCAACTTTATGATTCTATGATTCTATGATTCTATGATTCTATGATTCTATGATAATGATCCTCCAGGCCTTCCTGTCCTCTACCATTCCCCGGAGTCCATTTAAGCTTGCACCTACTGCTTCAGTGACTCCATCCAGCCACCTCATTCTCTGTCGTCCCCTTCTTATTTTGCCCTCAATCGCTCCCAGCATTAGGCTCTTCTCCAGGGAGTCCTTCCTTCTCATGAGGTGGCCAAAGTATTTGAGTTTCATCTTCAGGATCTGGCCTTCTAAGGAGCAGTCAGGGCTGATCTCCTCTAGGACTGACAGGTTTGTTTGCCTTGCAATCCAAGGGACTCGCAAGAGTCTTCTCCAGCACCAGAGTTCAAAAGCCTCGATTCTTTGACGTTCGGCCTTCCTTATGGTCCAACGTTCATAGCCATACATTGCAACTGGGAATACCATTTGTACATAGCATTAAAAATGGAGTACATATGGGGTTAAACAATGGAAATGAAGATAAGAATAATCAACAGAAACAAAAATCAAGCAACACTGAAACCAAAAGCAATTAACAGTTGATATTTTTTTTTCAAAAATGGCATGCCCAGGTTTTGGCTCTTAGGGGATATAATCCTCATAATTAGACCACATTGGCTGAGTGGTCTAAACAGGAACAAGCAACGTACAGCTAGAAAGCAGAACCAGAACCTCCTTTCTCCTCTTTCCTTTGTAAATGCATTGCATTGGTCACAAGGGCTAAAAATGTAACCTCACTAATAGGTATTCTACTAATTTGGCCTTCGACCGAATTGAAAAAATATCCACAAGCAGGCCTTTCAACCTTGCCAAGGACCAACCAATAGAAGAAGAGTTGGTTTTTATATGCCGCTTTTTGCTCAAAACAGCTTCCAATTGCCTTCCTTTCCTCTCCCCACAACAGACGCCCTGTGAGGTGGGTGGGACCGAGAGAGCTCCTGACAGGACTGATTGGTCAGAACTGCACTATCAAGGCTGTGAAAAGCCACAGGTCACACAGCTGGCTGCATGTAGAGGAGCGGGGAATCAAACCCAGCCTGCCAGATTAGAAGCTGATTCTCTTAACCACTGCACCAAGCTAACCTCAAAAAAGAAATCCTTTTATTCATGGAGAATGATTAAAATGTGGCATTCACTGCCAGAGGATGTAGCGATGGCCGTAGACATAGATACTTTTCAAGGAGGGATAGAAAGATTCATGGAGGATAGATTTGTCAGTGGCTACTAGCCGAGGTGAGGTAACATCAGGGGGTGTTCTGACCGAGTACAGAGGAGAGCGACAAAGATGATCTGGGGCCAAGAGACCAAACCCTATGAGGATAGGTTGAGGGACTTGGGAATGTTCAGCCTGGAGAAAAGGAGGCTGAGAGGGGACATGATAGCCCTCTTTAAGTATTTGAAAGGTTGTCACTTGGAAGAGGGCAGGATGCTGTTTCCGTTGGCTGCAGAGGAAAGGACATGCTGTAATGGGTTTAAACTACAAGTACAACGATATAGGCTAGATATCAGGAAAATGTTTTTCACAGTCAGAGTAGTTCAGCAGTGGAATAGGCTGCCTAAGGAGGTGGTGAGCTCCCCCTCACTGGCAGTCTTCAAGCAAAGGTTGGATACACACTTTTCTTGGATGCTTTAGGATGCTTTGGGCTGATCCTGCGTTGAGCAGGGGGTTGGACTAGATGGCCTGTATGGCCCCTTCCAACTCTATGATTCTATGATTCTATTCTATGAAAGCCTCGGTCTCTATGCCTTGTTGTTGACTGTCCAGAGAAACTGGTGGGCCACTGCGTGAGACAGGATGCTGGACTGCCGCTCTGATCCTTATGCTCTTATGTTCTTAACCTCTGAAATCTGAAAGAAGGACCCTGCCAACTCTGGCCACTAGCACTGAAGGCTGGGGCAATAAAGTCATGTGCTGGACGAGGGGCCCCTGTAGTGAATTTCTGGTTTGGGACCTTGAAGCTGAAACAGCCAGTCACTCAACTGCCGAACACTGAGGGGCAGTGCTCGCGTTTTTTGTTTTTTGTTTTGCCATTGAGAAACATTCCATGACCTCCAGATGTTCCAGCCGTGGCTCCTCCCTTTTCCACCTCCAGTGCTGAAATTCGGCATGGTATTAATGAAAAATGGCACATGCACACCCATAACGCTATTATATGTGAATTCCTCTCTGCTGCTACTTTATAAGAACCTTGGACCCTTCAGTCTGATTAAGTCATTGGTAAGACATGCATTTTACTTGCAGAAAGGAAAGCTGTGGGGATTTGTGAAAAAATTCAGGGTGGGGGGCCAAGAGATCCTCGGCTGCAATAAGTAATGCATCCTGCTCGCGCGAAATGAACGCACGCAGAAAAGCTAGGGCTCGAGAAATTAGGAGGATTTTGTTTGATACTCTCAGAGTGTATAGATCTGTGTATGTACATAATGTATATGTATATAAATATTCATGCGCCTCCCCTCCCGATTGACTCACACAAAGAAATAAATAAGGTCGCTGCAACACAGTGTATAGATGGCCAGTGTGCATCTTTATTTAAAACACCCAGGATGCCAAGATGGAAAAGTATGAAAAAAGAAATACATATTGTTTTTGAAGCTGAAGCATGAATATGGTTGTTATTTTAATGTTTCTTGCTGGAAAAAGGTCATCTTTGGCGAGGTCGGGTTTTTCTTAAGGTCATTTCACATTGAGATATCTGCCTGCTTTTGACATTTCATCTAGGAGAGGCACAACTATTCTGACACATGAAATGGGTTCTTTACAAACCCAATGGCTATTTCTATCAACATCTGTTATTCTTACACAAAGGGGGAATATGCATTGATTGCAAACAAGGCTTCACATCTTTTACAAAAAATAAAAGAGAGAGAGAGAGAATATTAATCTAGCCATTAAAGGGAAAGCAGTGTCGAAAGAAAGAAAGAAAGAAAGAAAGAAAGAAAGAAAGGAAGGAAGGAAGGAAGGAAGGAAGGAAGGAAGGAAGGAAGGAAGGAAGGAAGGAAGGAAGGAAGGAAGGAAGGAAGGAAGGAAGGAAATCTGCAGATGTTCATATTTCTCACAAGAGATCTTTATTATTATTTAAAATGAATAGTCACACCACTCCACACTCTTATATGGAAGAGGTAAACTGAGTATTGTTTCCTTCACTTCCCTTTATAGATTGTTTTATGTATTGTTTTTGTTCTTATGTGAACCGCCCTGAGCCCCCAGGGAGGGCGGTATATAAATATAATAAATAAAAATAAATAAAATAATAAATAAAAGGGAATGACTCAGGGAGGGACTGTGGCTTAGTGGTAGAACATCTGCTTGGCATGTAGAAGGTTCAATTCCTGGCACCTCCCGTTAAAAGGACAAGGGAGAAGGTTATATAAAATCTCTGCCTGAAACCCTAGGGAGCTACTGCCAGTCTGCATAGATGATACTGACCTTGATGGACAAGTAGTCTGGTTCAGTAGAGGGCAGTTTCTTGTGTTCTCGTACTCATGTGCAGTTGATCTTTGCCCACAACCTAATCATATATAATAAATAAAACTTGTTTGTAACATAATTATAATTTCCTTGTAATATAAAATATTTTTGTTTGGATACAAGTCCCATGGATCTGGGGGTGGCATGCTTAGGGCAGCCACTAGAAGATGGAGTTGTTTTCTGTTGCCCCAGAGGGTCAGTCCAGATCCACAGGGTTAAAATTAATTCAAAAATTTTTTGGGCTAAACATCCGGAAGAAGTTCCTGACAGTTAGAGTGGTTCCTCAGTGGAACAGGCTTCCTTGGGAAGTGGTGGGTTCCCCTTCTTTGGAAGTTTTTAAGCAGAGGCTAGATAGTCATCTGATAGAAATGCTGATTTTATGAACTAGGGCAGATGGTGAGTGGGTGGGCAGGAAGGGATGTGCCAGTGTCTGTCTCTTGTGGCCCTTCCTTGCGTGCCCAGGGAATTGCTGATCACCACTGTGGGACAGTAGGTGAATTTCCTCCTGGCCAGGCTGGATTCTGGAGATGTTTGGTGGGGGGATTACTGTGGCATGAAATTGGGGTCACTGTTGGTAGTTGTGAATTCCTGCATTGTGCAGGGGTGCAGATGAGCCTGGAGGTCCCTTCCAACTCTATGATTCTATGACCTTAACTTTGTGGTGCGTTAATAGGATGGAATGGTTGTTGCAAGTTACCACAAACAGAACGATGCAGCCAGTCCTATAACTGAGCATGAGTCCTGCTTCATAATGACTGCTGATGGAATTGTGTGGTGACTGCACGCGAATGCATTGTGTGACAATGCCCACGAATCAACAGCAGCGGCACCGCATGACTGTTGTAGGTTTTTCAGTAGACTTACTGGAGAAGGCCTGAAAAGACTGGCATCTGATGGAATTCACTATCCTCAGCTAACAAAGAGAGTGGGTTGGAACCTCTGGAGACAATGGCTGCTTTGGGGGGTGAACTCCATAGCCTTATACTCCACTGAGGTCCCTTCCCTTCCAAAATCCTGCCCACTCCTGGATCCACCACCGAAGTCTCCAGGTATTCCCCAAGTCAGAGCAGGCAGTGGCTACCTTAGACAACATTCAGTTTAAACCTGATTTGCACGTGATTAGAGTAGTATGGTTGCTAGCAGAGGGGAGGTATTAGCCATGGTATAGCCCTCTCTAGTCCAAACTTGGAAGCTGAGCACGGCCAGTAGTTGGATGGGAGACCACCAAGAAAGACTCTGTAAAAGAAGGCTATGGCAAAACAAACCAACAAACAAACAAATACGAAACCTGCTTCTCAGTTGCCTTGAAAGCCCCCAGGTGGGGTTGCACCTGCCAGCTTTTTCTACACACAGATGGTTCCGGCTATCCATAGCTACATCACATGCCCCTCCTTATAATATTTCAATTAATAAGTCAGTCGAGGCCATGAGTTTCATGCCAGTTCTGTCCATCCGCCACCTGGACTGAAGGAATGCTCCCATAGTAATACTCCTCACCCTAATGACCCTGTGTAATTTAAGCAACCATGTGCCATAGGGAGTGCAGTCATGCCTCTCTGGTAATTTATGAATTGAGACAAGATAATTATAGAGTTTTACATTATAGATATTTCATTTCTTTCATTTCTAATTTTTTTCAGGAAGAAGAGATTTCACACACACAAAACCCCCAAAAGAGCAAAAACAGAGCCTTACAGGATCAGTCCGGCAATCCAGAAACTGGAGGGCTGACAAACAGGGCACATAGGCCAAGGCCTTCCCATGATGTTGCCTCCTGCTACTGGGTTTCAGAGGATTTGTTGGAAAAAGGTTGCACTGAGTGACAAGACCAATGATTTGGACTAGGTGGCCTGTATGGCCCCTTCCAACTCTATGATTCTGTGATTCTGATTTGACCAGAAACCAGTATGTTATGGTAGCTAGAGAACTGACAACCTGAACAAGGAGCATGCAGATGCCACTCTATCTAGAAATGGGATTTAGCTCAAGACTGCCAAATTGATGGCATTTGGGCTAGACAAATTTCTAAAGGCGGAACTGTGGTTTAGTGGTAGATCATGAGGTCTAGATTCTGAAGGTTCTCCATTTAATCCTTGGTTAAAGGACCCCAGCTAGCAGTGCTGGACAAGGCCCCAGCTAGCTCATCAACATAACTTAAAAACAGCCCTGTTAGATCAAACCAGTGGTCCATCTAGTTGGGAATACTGTTTCAGACAGCAGCCAACCAACCAGTTGCCCAAGAGGACCAACAGACGGGGCCTGGATGCCAACGCCTTACTCTGATACTCCCTCCTATCTAATGTATTCATAGGTTTGATGCCTCTGTATATGGAGTTTCCCTTTACTCACCATTGATGGAACTTGCCTCCGTGAATCAGTTTAACTTCTTTTAAAGCCATCTACTGCTGGTCAGGGTGGGCATCACTGAGCTAGACCGATCAAAAGACCTGATGGGAGAAAGTGACTTCATAATGTTCATAGAGCAAAGAATCCCTAGCACAGCTTCCAGAATTCACAGGATCCTTTCCAGAACAGTTAACCCCAGTATTATTGAGAGCCAGTTTGGTGTAATGGTTAGGAGTATGGACTTCTAATCTGGCAAACTGGGGTCAATTCTGCAATCCCCCACATGCAGCCAGCCGGGTGACCTTGGGCTCATCACAGCACTGATAAAGCTTTTCTGACCAAGCAGTGATATCCAGGATCTCTCAGCCTCACCCACCTCCCAGTATGTCTGTTGTGGGGAGAGGAATGGGAAGACTGTAAGCCGCTTTGAGACTCCTTTGGGTAGAGAAAAGCGACATATAAGAACCAACTCTTCTTCTTCAGTAATATCAGGGCTCTCTCAGCCTCACCTCCCTCACTGGGTGTCTATTGTGGGGATAGGAATGGGAAGGCGAATGTAAGCCGCTTTGAGACTCCTTTGGGTGGAGAAAAGTGGCATATAAGAACCAATTCTTCTTCTATTACATTGGTATGCAGTATCCATGGCTAACCCAGTCTTATCAGCTCTTGGAAGCTAGACAGGGTCAACCCAGGTCAGTGTTTGACTGGGAGACCACCAAGAAAGTCCAAGGCCACTACCAAGAGACGAACAATGGCAAACCACCTCCAAATGTCTCTCCTCTTGAAAATTCTACAGGGTTGCCATAAGTCAGCTGGGATTTGATGGGAAAAAAAACCAACCCCAACCTTGACTGCTCTCTTTGTCACTCTTTTGCTCTCTGTGATTAAGCAGGTGCTGTGTTTCAAAACTAAACCTATCTCCACCGGAAGATTTCCTGCTCTAGTAACTGACCCTCAGACCATAGAGATCAGTCGCCTTAGAGTAAATGGCTGTCTAGAGGGTGGGTCCTATGACATCACATCCTGCTGAGGCCCGTCCCCTCCCCAGACCTTCCCTCCTCAGGCTCCACCCCCAACATCTCCAGCTACTTCCCAACCCAGAGCTGGCAATTCTAGTCCTTTAGAATCTTCTTGTCCCAAGAACCTCCAAATGATTTTCATTTCGTAAGGAGAACCATCTCGTTTTTTTGGATGAACCTCATCTTGTCACCAAGCCAAAAAACTTTGCTGCGAATGCTGGTACAAATATGAAATTCAGCAGTTTGACTCTTTTGAGAGCATCAGCTCATAAAAGACATGGACGGGCCCAATTGCCACATGTCTCCAGTGAGGCAGACTGAGAAACGGACAGGTTTTCGCTTGCCCTGATGGCTCTGCAAACATCAGTAAACTCGGGGTCACAATCCACCTAGCTCTGCTGAATGTGTCATATTAAAATTTTTCTTCTTTGCTATGAAGTGAGTCCTTATGGCAGACTTCCATGGAGAACTACAGGTGCTATGGTCCTGGATCTGTGCCATATGTCCATAGGGCATTGAAGAGGTTAATATCCAGGTGCAAGGGCTGAGTTGCTGGAACACGCTCAACATTGCTTCCAGACTTTGGCCTCAAATAATCTCCTTTAACATATTTTATTAAAGTGTCATAATTAGATTTATTTAATGCACTGGGAGCCAAGGAATGTCAGCTCAGTGGATGACCCCTCCTCCCCCCAAAAAGCCTTCTAAAGACAAGAAAACTCACGGTTCTCCAGCGTAGGGAAAAATACCGAGTGATAAAGGGGAACTCCAAAGAGGACTCTCTTTCTTCACCATTAAATCGCACCCAAATTACGGTGACCTCGTAGGATTTCCAAGACAAGATACTAACATAGGTGGCTTGCCCTTGCCGGTCTCTGTGTCACACGCTTGGTATGGCTTGGTGGTCTCCCATCCAAATACTAACCATGGTTGACTGGGTGGCCAAGATCAAGCTAGCCTTGGCTACTCGGGTCAGAGGTCAAAGACAACATACCGCCACCAAAATTAGAATGATTGGGAAGGTGCATTTCTGCCCAAATGGGCAACAATTCATTCTTATTGCCTATGTTTATGAGTCCCTATGAGACCAGTGTGGTTTAAGAGTCTATCTCAGGGGTAGTCAAACTGTGGCCCTCCAGATGTCCATGGACTACAATTCCCATGAGCCCCTGCTGGCAGGGGCTCATGGGAATTGTAGTTCATGGACATCTGGAGAGCCGCAGTTTGACTACCCCTGGTCTATCTAGTGGGGCATCCTGTTTCTCATACTGGCAAACTGCAGAGGCAATCGATACAAAAACAACTTTAGAGGGTAGCCATGTTGGTCGGAAAAGTAAGAACTGCAGGATGAGTGGAAAGGTTCCACTGTGTGTGGTGGGAAGTGAGGGGGGTTATTTGCATGAAGGTTGGATTGCATCATAACACGATCCCACCTTTGTCCAAATAAAAACAATGCCCCATTAGGCCCCCTCAGTGCCACAAGCACCGTAGAGCCGAATGGGGCATTTTCTCTTCTCTGTCCACATGGGTCTGCAGCTGGATATGCTCTGTCCCCCCCCCTTCCCCGGCAGACCAGGGAATGCGAAAACATCCACGTTCCCTTGCTGCAGGGCAATGGAAGGCCTATAACATGCCAGGCCCGGGATGGGGCCAGGCAAGCACTGATGTCATTTGGCTGCAGGGACTGGGCCTGCTGCCATACAGGTGCCAGCCCAGCCTTTTCTGCCCATGAGGAATCGGTCTCAGGGATTGTTTTCCATTGGCTTCTTTGGTGTAGCGACCCTAGACTTTCTTGATGTCTCCCATCCAAATAATGACTGGGGCCAACCCTGCTTAGCATGAGACAAGGCTAACCTGGGCTATCTAGGTCAAGGCAGGCCCAGACAAAGATACTTTATATTAAGCAGAACCACAATACCCAGGTTCACTCCTAAATCCTTCCTCTTTCTTCATCACTGACTAACTGAAGAACCATAGCTTGATCACAGAAAGAGCTAGACGCCAAGGGTCACCCCGCTGACTGTAGCCAGTCTTTTCCTAGGATGTCGTATTTCGTAATAACTGGGCCAAAACACAAAGGGACGTTGAGGAACTCTGTGAGGCATGTGATGAGTCACGCAGGTAACTATGCAACTCAGGTAGTATTCATGGATTGTGACTAATAACTCCTGCTCAAAACTGCCACCCCGAAATGATAAGACTGCATGTCTTATTAGGATTGCAACCACAAGGTTTGCATGGAGGTGCAACTGCTGGAGGTGCAGTTTGCATGGAGGTGCAAAAGCTACTTTTTCCTGCCAGCTCAGCTGCCAAAGAAAGCCCAGAAATGCCCCTCCTGGATTTCAACAGAAGTTGGTTAGAACACGGTAGACGGGTCCACTCACAGTGGGAACGTCCGGGCTCAGCGTAGGGGGAGGCAGACCCCTTCCGGGCACCCGGTCTCGGCCAATGGCCCCCGCCTTACCCCCACTACCTCCCGTGGTTGTAGTTTTAGGCAACAGGATTAAGTTCAGCAACTACCTTATTTTTATGTCAGCTGTGCTTCATTACTCGGGGAAAACATATGTATTAATTTCAGCCAGGATGGATTTTACCTGCTGCTCTGCTGCTTGGAATGTCTTGCCAGAGGCTGGCTGATTCATTTCGCTCAGAATAATGGCTTATTTGTGGTTACTGAATCATACAAAATAATTGTAATTCATGCTATTTTTAACATATTGTTTTGCATTACCAGTGAATTGCAAAAAAGAAAAGAAAAAAAAAGATTGTGTTAGCAAATATACATAGATGGGGATATTGCCGCGGACTAGTTTTCATCAAGCGTGTTGGTATGCGGTGAATGCATGCCGCCCAGTCGGGGGCACTGTGCTAGGAACAACCGCAATCAATGTGGGTGGGTGTGCATGCGTACACACCATTGTGTTAATGCATTTTTCCCCCTCCTGGCTCAACTTGATCGGAGAATATGAGTGCTGTTTACATGGACTAAAATGCAGCATGGAAGGCGAGTTTGTAGGGTGGGGGGTGAGTCATAGGCAGTTCCCCACCCAAAGCCATCATCTGTTGCTTTGACGCCCATCACGGGGAAATAATTGGGGACGTGTAATTGAATCCGATTTATACACCGTTTTTCACTCCACAAAGAAGTCTCAAAGCGGCCTACAATTACCTTCCCTACTATGTGACGTTGGTGGGACTGAGAGAGCTCTGACAGAACTGGTCTGTGAGAACAGCTCTGTAACCAGCCCAAGGTTACCCAGTTGGCTGTATGTGGAGGAGGGAGGAAGGAATCAAACCTGGCTCTCCAGATTAGAGGCCACCATAACCATTAACCATTACACCAAACTGGCTCTCACCACAAGAAGAAGTAAAAGCAGCTTTGGCTGAAATTTTCCAAGTGGAAAATGGCATGAGGGAACCTGTTACCACTCCCTTCCCTGCTACTAGTCCTCTTGAAACTCTGCCCCGAGGAAAGTACTTTGTGAAAGAATAGCCCTAAAGATACCCCCACCCCCAAGGAACCACTGAATTACATGGAACACGCAGTCGTGTCTTGGGTTGGGTGTGTAGATGGGGGATAGGGGAGATAACCATGGTTTGGTTAGAAGAAGAGTTGGGGGCTTTCCGCACTCCTTCAAAATTGCACAATGGTTGCCAATTGAAAACGCTACTGATTTGCTGTTATGCACAACATCGTTGACAATCTGCCACACACCTGAAACCGATCCGCAAAAAGCGCTTCCTTGTAGCGCTTTCAGGGAAATCCCCCAAAGTGGATTCACCCTCCGGAAAGCGCTACACTCCTGCAACCAATCTGCAACACTAGCGGGAAAGTTCTGTGCATTACCATTGTTGTGGTTTCTGCAAAGTTCCTCCCCCTGGCTCTCTCCTCTGATCTTCCGGCGAAGCGATCGCCATTTTTTTTTCTCCGAGCGAGCGGAGATCAACGCACCGGCGAGCCTCCGTTTAGCCAGTGAGGCTTCCCCGGCTGCAGTCCCTCCCCAGAGCTCTTTACAGTCACTAAGCACAAACAACAGAGAAGCCCGTTTGCTGATTTATTTTCCCTTGATTTTTCACACTGTTTTTGGCCGAAAATCGCGCCCGTGAGGGGGGGGGATTTTTTTTTCACTCGGGGGGAGCGTGGCAACGATGAAATGGCAGCTCAAACACACCTGCCAGCTGGATGGGTCTCTCCATTGCAACGAAGCAACGCATATTCGTTGCAACGTGTGTGTGTGTGTTTTTTTTTTAAAAAACCTTTCTTAAAGGGAAAGGGGCTGTTTGGGAGCATGCTAACAGCCGCCCATTAGCTGCTTGATGGCCAGGGGCGGGACGAGCTCGGCAATAGCGCTTCCTTTCTAGCGATTTCTGCCGAGACCGGAAGCCTGTGGGAAACGATATAAACGCAACTGGATTCCACTACAAAGGCAGGTATGCATTCCACTATTTTAAAAGGCGATTTTTCGTTCAGCAAACAATTTGCTACAAGGATCCCGGTGCGGAAAGCCCCTTGGTTTTTACATCCCACCTTTCACAGCCTGAAGGAGTCTCAAAACAGCTTACCTTCTTCACCCCACTACTAACACCTTGTAAGTTAGGTGGGGCTGAGAGAGCCCTGGTATTACTGCTCAGTCAGCACAGCACTATCAGGGTTGGGAGGAGCCCAAGGGCAGCCAGCCGGCTGCATGTAGAGGAGCGGGGAATTAAACCCAGCTTGCCAGATTAGAAGAAGAAAAAGAATTGGTTCTTATATGCCACTTTTCTCTACCAAAAGGAGTCTCAAAGCAGCTTACAGTCGCCTTCCCTTTCCTCTCTCCACAACAGACATCTTGTGAGGGATGGGAGGCTGCGAGAGCCCTGATATCACTGCTCGGTCAGAACAGGTTTATCAGTGCCGTGGCGAGCCCAAGTTCACCCAGCCGGCTGCATGTGGGGGAGCGGGGAATCAAACCCAGTTCACCAGATTAGAAGCGGGGAGTCAAACGGTCATTCTTAGAGATGCTGAAGGCAGTAAAATATACTCAACAAATCTGATAAAATTTACAAAACGTTGCTCAGTTGTCTGCTGCTCTCCACGAGGCACTCTCATCCCCTCCCTTAAATTTATTAGCAGCAATTTGCTAATGGATAATTGATACCTTTATCTGTGTTAACTGTAGGGACTGGTGCATCAACGCTTTCCATTTGAGACAATCAATGCAGTTGGCAATTAGTGCTGATAATACATACCATTAATAATAATGTTGATTTTTCCCCCCACGAACAACAACACGAACAACAAAAGTCTTTGTCCCATGGAGATTCGATTTCATTTATTGCTGCATAATATTTATAGTTTTTTCAAAGTCTTTCTACCCTCATGGTAACCTGCCCAGTCTTTCATAAATAAAAACAAGAACCAAGCAACACAATGCCCTATATTTCAATCATGGGGGAATCAGAAGCAGAGGGGCACAAAATCATGAGCCAGTTCAAATCAGCAGTCTCAAAAGTAGTTTCCATGGGCATCATGGCCCCTGCTGCCACCTTTCCTGCTGATCGCAGTTTGGAGAAAATGGGGGTGCCAGAGGTACCCCTTTGTTTAGCAAGGCATCTGATGGTCACTGAATATTCAATTATCTGAGGGATTTTTAAAAACATGGCAGCAACCGCCATCATAAGGTATGAAACTATTGCCGCACAAACTATGAAACTATTGCCGCACAAAGGTTTTGCTTTGGATTTCCATTGGCGTAAAGTCATGTTTTTTATCAATTTCCGCATTTAAATCCCCCTTTTCCAGCAAAGACCGTAGTTGCCCTTCAGCAAGGAAATCCTCAGAAATCTGGTTCTCACTTTTTGAGTCAGGAGCTAGCAGGGCATGAATCGGGGCTGGCCAATGCAGGCATGCTTTCGGTTGGGGTTTGATGGCACCCGCCATTTTGAATTGTTTGAGCAAGCCCCTTCTCTGTCACCCGGAGATGAGCCATAAAACTGTGGGATCCCTGAGATCCAAAGAGATCCCTGAGATCCAAGGTGAAAGACTGGGCATTCTGGCCATCATGGAAGAGTCAACAAGGTGTGACTTGAGGAAGGCAACTGAGGGCAGGAACTGGATATGCCTTCCACGGCCTTTGTGAGAGGGTTTATCTTTCAAGCAGTGCTGCCCCAATATCTATGGCACTGTACCATTATGTGTATAAATTCTGTTGCCAAAGGACAAGTCAGTGCTGAGTAAAACAAATGCCACGGAGGCTTGTTCCAGAAACCTGGTTGAGTGAGGCTAAGAATGTCCAATCTGTCTTACTTGCACCCACTGATTTTCTCAGTGCAGTGCCAACCTGGGCCCATTATGCACAGGGAAATACAGCTACCAAAGCACACTAAAAGCGCATGTTCATAATGGGCCCTAGACTACATGTTCATAATGGGCCCTAGACTCAGGCATTCTGAGAACTTTGAGATCAATGCAATCCTCTTGAGCAGAGCACGATGCCAAGAAGTTCTGTTCTTGTGTAATAGCCATTTTTATTTTCTTTATTTTTTTTGTCTGCAGACTAAAAAGTTACCTGAGCAGGTGCGTGTATTCCATGGGGTCCTTGTCTGGGGATTGGGCTGATTTATTGGTAATGCAAGATCATTCCAAGTGGGCAGCTGTGTCCCCTGTGAGGACACTGTAGGCAGGGAGATCCAGCCCAGCCTGGCCTCTGATGGCAAACGCGGCAAAAGTGGGAATGTTAATCTTGGGCCATTGGAGGTCCTAATGCAGGCTAGGGCCGTGAGGGGGTCATGCTGGCAGCAACATCATGCATAAGTGGGGATTATTCCTGCTGCCATGCTGCTGCCAGCCCGGCCTTTCCTCTCCCTGTGAGGTGGTAGGTGAGGCTGAGAGAGCCCTGATATTACTGCTCAGTCAGAACAGCTTTTCAGTGCACCAGAGAGCCCAGCTGGCTGCATGTGGGGGAGCAGGGAATCAAATCTAAATCTCCAGATTAGAACCCGCCGCTCTTAACCACTACCCCACACGGGCTCCATTTTTTGCCTCCTCATGTTGTTCCTGGGGGTACCTTGTCCCTCAGGAGCAGCATTTTGGGGACATCAATGGGCTACTGTGGGAGGGGAGATGTAAGAAAATCCTGTTCCACAAACAGAAGTGCCTCCTGTCAGCAGAGAATTTAGTCTAGATCAGTGGTCCCCAACCCCCGGTCCGGGGACCGATGCCGGTGCGCTGATCAGTTGGTACCGGTCCACAACTCCTCCTCGTCCTCCTTCCTGGCTGTTGCCTCGGGGGCTGCCCTGCCACTCTGCCGCCGGCTCACCTTTGGTGCTCTCCGGTGGCCGCCATGGCTGGGGCTCCCCTTCGGCGTGGCACTGCGCAGCTGCTGCTGGCAGCACCCCCCCCCCCAGTGGACGGCAGGAAAGCAAGTGGAGCAGGGACTCAGGCAGTGGCGACATCCCTCGGTAAAAGACTACCCCCGTCCGGGCTTCAGTAAAATTGTCAAGCGTTGACCAGTCCCCAGTGATAAAAAGGTTGGGGACCACTGGTCTAGATCCATCTACTCTTTGTGGCATAATGACAAACTCTGGCTTGCCACAAACATGGGTGACTTTAATTGTCAAGCTACATGAGAGGGAAGAAGAGAGAGTTGAAGAGGAGGTAATTTAGGGGCTTGAGTGTACCTGAACCTGATGAGTGCAATAACTATGGTTGGTTGTTAAAACTGAATGCTGCCTGAAATTTGTCTTAGCAAGGCCCACATACACAAAGTTGTCTGAAAGCCTCCCCTTCATGCTATGCAAGTCACTTTTTTTTGTTCTGTGAATATTCTACTGGGGAAGCAGAAAAGAAAATACAATATACAGTAGAATTAGCTTTTTATTTAGCCATTTCTATTGTTCCATACCCAGGTCATGACCTCTCACCTCTTGTTTATTTCTTTCCATGTTGACCTTTCACTGCAGCACTGGGCTAATTTTGTGCTCCAGTGACCAAGAATGGGAATTTGTCACTTTATTCAAAAAGGAATGACTATAGGTATGTCTGACATTCGCAACAGGACTTAACTCTTTCCACACTGAAACATTCAGCCATCTGCTGTTTATTCAGAAATGTCTTTTTTCTGAAGTTGTGCTTTCTCCCTCTATCTATATATATATATTTTACAACAAAAGAGGCTTGCTTCTTTTGTCAGGGAAAAAGAAAGTACCCCCCTTCTTTTTCCTGCAGAGAGCCCAGTACAATTTTCTTTGTTGCTAAACACAATGAACTAAACAGAAGGGGGAAAAAATGACAGGTCAAAAGTTCCGCACAATTTGCATGGATTCAAAGGAAAGACCTAAGTTAGAGATGAGAAATAAATGCTATTGTCCTTTGTACATATTCCCCCCTTCCATACTAGTTTGGATTCTGGAGAAAATAATGTGGCCAATAGAATTACAGAACTTTCCAACCCCCCAGAGCAGATATCTTCAGTCATCTTTCACCCGTCATATGTAAGGTCCTCTTGAGAAGGAAAAATAAAGCAATCCGTATTTTATACATATACAAACACACATGGATAAATACGTAGAGCATTAGGCAAAGTATGAGGGCCAGATTATGTGCCGCAGAACCATCACCAACATGTCTGCTCCCTTATAGAGTCATTGGCATTAAAACTTTGGGTTATAAATATAATAAATATAAATATATTATAATATACTAGAAATTAAGCCCGCTGCAGGGTAAATGCAGCGGGCGCTAGCGGGCCTGGTGAGTTGGGTAGGGCGTCTCCGGTGTGTCCACACCCCACACCCGCACCCGAGGCTGGCAGTAGGGTGTCCTGTGAGGTGGCGGCAGCTCCCGGCTCCCCCCTACCGGCTCACTGGCTACCTCCGTCGAGTTGCGCAGCTCTTCTTCTGCCAGCGTTTCCTCTGTTGCTGCGGCCGCGGGCGCCGGCTGCGCCGTGGCCAGTGCCTGATGCATTGCCACCGGCCACTCCTGGCAACGTGGGGGAGCGGGCGAGGTGCGGTGGGAGCGGACGGACGGGCCGGCGGGCGGGTGGCAGTGGTGGCGCTGGAGCATGCGCAGGTGGTGGCTGGCGCTGCCACTCCCAGAGCTGCAGAGGCATTCTCTGAGTGGACGGCGGTGCCAGCGCCACCGCTGGCATGTGCCCCGGCGGGCGCTCCAGGGTTCGCGGGGCACCGGCAATGCGTCTTGTTGGCGGGCGCAGCAGCCGAGAGCCCCGCTGTCGCTGTCGCTGGGTGCTCTGACGCGGCGACTGGCTATGTCCGAGGTGAGGCAGGCAATGGGGGCGGCTGGCTGGCTTTGGGCGAACGCGGAGGGGGGGAGGATCGGGAGGCGTTTTGCGCCTCCTGATTCATTAGTCCAGTGGCAAGGGACCAATTGGTCCCTTGCCGCCGGACTGACAATTGGAGGGCCGAATCGGCAGGCACTTTGCGCCTGCCGATTGGGCTCTCCGATTGTCAGTCCGGGGGAAGGGGCCTATCGGCACCCTTCCTCATCCCGGAGAAGGCCCGCCGACGGAGCCCTTACTCCTTTATTTTATCCGCTCTGCGAGGAGCGGTTAAAGATAGTATATGAAGAAAGACCCTAAAGAAAGGAGACAGGAGGAAAATATATGCTTTCAAATTATGATGTTGGAGACGAATGCTGTGAATACCATGGGCAACCAAAGTTACCAACAAGACAGTTTTAGAGAGGAGCAAACCAACTATGTCATTGGAAGGGAAGATATTACGGCCAAAGCTCACTTACTTTGGACAGATCATGTGATCAAACTCATCAGAAAAATCATTAACGCTAGGCATGCTCAAAGGCAAAAGGAAGCATGGTCGCCAAATTATCCGCTAGCTCGACAAGATCAAAGCCGACACAGGGATTACCATGGACCAACCAAAAGAAGGTCACTGACAGAGACGCATGGCAGAAACTTTCCTATAAAATCGCCAAAGGTTGGACATGACTGAATGGATGACATCAAGAATCAATCATATATTATATATATTATTATATTATAAATATGATTCAAATTCTCATTCTGCCATGAAGCTCTGATGGGAGACTTTTGGACCAGTTTCTTATGGCCTATCTCACCAGACTGTGATTTCAAAGTCATTCATATCTCCCCTTGGCTTGGTTTCTCCCGCCTAGCGTTCCCCCAACCTGATTTACCCAGCTCTACCCAGGGAAGTCCGTTCTAGCACACGTGATTGTCCATGTTTTTCTTTTCCACGGGGCCTATAAAACCACACTCTTCCCTATGGTTGAGGCCAGGATGATTCAGAAACAAGTATGGGGCTCCCGCCTTGCCTCTTCATATTCTTTCCCCCTATTTCAATACTTAGAATCAGAGAATCACCAGTTGGACAAGAGTGAGAGTGGATATGGCAAAGTCAGAAAAGCTTTCATATTGTTTTTGTCATGTTTTTATTGAAATTGTTTAAATATGTCAATTCCTGTTGTAAACCACCACGAGCCTACTTGGAAGAAGAGGTGGTTTAGAGATTAAATTATATATATATATATATATATATATATATATATATATATATATATATATATATATATATATATATATATATAAATAAATGTAGTATAGTATAGCACTGAAACCCAGATGTGAATTGCAACTGACAGGGGAAAGACCTTGACCATACCCTGCTGGTAATGCTTCCTGAATAGAAAAAAATTGACCGGTTGGCGATCAAAAAGGTAATCTGTTTTTGTTTAGAATTGTTCCAATTTATTGAAAAAATGAATAACGTCAATAGTTAATATTCAGTAGATATTATCTTCTGTGATGTCATGGTTATAGGCATGAAAACATAAATCAAACAAAACCAGGTTCTGGATAAGCAATTTTTATCAATAGCCCATTTTCAAAGAAGAAGAAGAAGAGTTGATTCTTATATGTCACTTTTCTTTATCCAAAGGAGGCTCAGAGAGGCTTACAGTCGTCTTCCCTTTCCTCTCCCCACAACAGACACCCTGTGAGGTGGGTGAGGCTGAGAGAGCCCTGATATCACTGCTCGGTCAGAACAGCTCTGTCAGAACAGGGAGCCCAAGGTCACCCGAATGGCTGCATGTGGAGGAGGAGCAGGGAATCGAACCCGGCTTGCCAGATTAGATGTCCGCACTCCTAATCTCTACACCAAGCTGGCTCTCCCTTCTTCCTTCTTCCTCGGTGGTTTTTATCTAAAACAAATGATTTCAAAATATTAGTAAGTCTTTACACGTATAATATTTCCTTGAATAAAGCTAACAAACTTCCACCTACTTTTAATTGACTCGTGTCACAAAATCATCAAGTGTTTCTGTGAGAAAATATACAAATCCAGAGTAAAACTTCCTGGGTGAATACATAGCAAAGGATGTTAGCAAAACCATCGTTACATTGGCTCCTGCCTGTTACACAACCACTTCTTACCATACAAGCAGCCCCTCAGACTCAGCATTGCATGGAGGTCTCTTAACTGCTTGGTAGCTATGAAAACCCTGAGCCTCCCCCTTACATGATGACTTATAAACAGTCTTTTGATTTAGGTAATGCTCCCTGAGGCATTTTGCTGCTCAGGTTAGAAGCCACATATGAGGCCAGATGGAAGCAGGTGGCGTATTAAGGGAGCAAGCCACCTGCAAGATGGAGGGGTAGTCTGACCGTCAGGTTTCTGATGATAATATCTGCTTTTCAGAAGGAAAAGTGGTAAGGGCGAGAGAGAACTGGTATGCTCAAGAATGGCATGATATGGTGGTTGCAGCATTAGATCGGGATTTGGGAGACTTTGACATAGAAACCTGCAGGGTGGCCTTAGACTAGTCAGGTGCCCGCAGCCTAACCTACTTCATAAGATTATTATAATGATAAGAAGGAGGACAGGAGGATGTTATAAATTATTTTTGGTCCCCATTGGGAAGAAAAGTGAGGTATGAATGAAGTAAATGAACACCAAAGAGTACAAGGCGGGGGGAGCACCTCAACCCCAAGCATCAGCCTCCTCAAAGAATTCCCCCCCCTTGGAAAAAAAAACTGACCAATTTTACCCAACCATTGAGGCAATTTCATCATATGTCATTCTCCAACTCGCTACCCTTTTCTATTCACCCCATCCTGAATTCCCGTCTTTGCATAATCTGAAGGAAAAAGAAATTAAAAAGCAAGGCCACACATACTGTTTATTTGCAGAATATTTAACTTGACCAAGGCTCATGTTTATAGATTGAGATTGGTCACCGTGTTGGTCGCAAGCAGCAGAACAAAGTCGGAATCCAGCAGTCCGTTTAAGACCACCAGAGTTTCATTCAAGGTACTAGGGGCCAAGGCTGTCACATTCATGAATACAACAGGCACTAGATTGGGGTGGGTGGGGTGGAAGAACTCTGTGGATGGCCTGTCCCTCCCCCCAGGACCTGGAAAGGCTGTAGTCTGGAGGCCCCTGGGCAGGGAATTCACCCGCAGGGGCAGCTTTCACACAGCAGGGATCTGCAGCCTCTGAGCCTAGGAGGGAAGTGGAAGGACGAAGGGGTGGTCAGGGGTGGGGGGACAGAAAGTGATTGGCTGGCTTCTAGACAAACAGGCAAGCAGCAGTCCCACCTCTGAGTGGATGTTAAGTGCTGAGTGGCACTTAAGCCATGAGACACACTCCTCCTCCAAGGCCTTACCAGAAATACATTATATGGAACAGATGAGCTTTCATGTGCATGCACACTTCTTGCACACATACTTATCCTTATCCATTGTTGTTCCTCTATATATTTGTGAAACAACCTAGGGGGTGGGACGTGTCCGGCTGTCCAAGTTGGAATAGGGCCAATCAGGGTGCAGCCAGCTTTGCCCTGTCCCTGCAGCTTCCACCCTCCGTTCCTGGACTCTAGCCTCTTTGCTCACAGATGCCTCAGTGCCTGGAGCCAGCAGCAGGTAAGGGGAGAGGGCCCTGGGCAAAGGGTAATGGTGGAAGGCTTGCTAACGAGGCCCTCTTGGCCTGCTAAGCAGGGCCTGCTGACAAGGGTCTTCCGGCCTGCTCACTGCCTGCTAAGGAGCTATGTCCCGGCCCTGCTAATTAGCTGCCCAGCCCCCATCCACCCCACTTGATCTGGCTACAAGCTGCCACCCAAAGCCACCTTAAGCTGCCTGGCCAGGGGCCAAGGGAGGGGACCCTTACAAGGCCCGTTCTTAGGAACGGGCTTTGTAGCTAGTACCTTGAATAAAATTTTGTTGGTCTTAGAGAGGTCACTGAACTTCAACATTGTGTAGGCACATGTTGTAGAGATGGCATGAAATAATGGTAAGACAGAAGCACGGAGAACAGATTCTGACAACAGAAACTGTACATCATGATAGAGGGGTAGAACATTCATGTTCAGATGTATTCTTCTCAATACCAGACACTGAATACAAATAACAGCTGGAGTCCCTAATCTTCATACCTGAGCTCATTTCACACACATAGGATAATGCACTTTCAAAATCTACTTCTAAAGTACACTGAAAGTGCATTATCTATTGTGTGCAGAAAAGGTCCTGGTCTGTGACTGTCTTGATTGAAGCCATGCAGTTTTTCCTTGAACTCTTAGCACAGTTTCGAAGAGGGTCACCTATAAAGAACAGAAGCAAGACCAGTGGTCAGTGTAGTCCAACATCTTGTTTTACACAATGGCCATCCAATTATTCTGGAGGGCATAGAGGCCAAGGCCTTCTCTTGATGTTGCCTTATAACACTGGCATACAGAGATACACCACTTCTGAATATGGATGCTCCCTTACATTATCATGGCTAGTAACCATTGATAGCCCTTTCCTCCATGAATCTGTCAGGTTCCCTTTCAAATTACCTCTGCTCATGGCTGCTACTAATGTCCACTGGCGGTGAATTCAATATAATTACTTGTTGAGTTAAAGACTCTATTCTGAATCTATTCCCCACTTCAGAGAATGCCCTCAAATTCTAGTATTGTGGAAGAGAGAGAGAAGAAGTTGCAATGTCAGATTAAGTCTGCAAGGCCAAGCATACCTTTTTTTGCTTTGGATAAAAAATATATGGAACAGAGGTCATTGGTACCAGGAGTGGTTTAAAGATTCATGGTGCCCTAGTAGAGTACAACTGTGGTGGGAGAAGTCAGACTGTGGATGGAGGGAGAGGGGTTAGGAGAGAGACTATGGACCTGATCCATGGGGGAAGGCACCATGCAGGGCTCCAAGAAACACAGGGTCTGTAACATGTGCTACATGGATAAACCAGCCCTGATTCGCCAGAGATAACATGGCTCCTCTTATGCTCTTGTGCTTGCATGGTAATACATTCCCCATTGGAGTTTTCTCCTTGGCAAGCCATTGTGTGCTCATACCTTGCCCTTCTGCATCAATTGTCATTCCCTTGGGTTGCAACTGTTCACCCAACACTAACTCTTCAGGGAAATCATGGACTGCATTCCGTACAGCCTTTCCTCACAGCCCCTTCCTGTCGAGGGACCCTGGGTTGAGCAACGAGGAGAGCAATGAGATGGAAGGGGAAGCCCAAAGTCCAGCTTTCCCGCTCTTCATCTCCTCCTCACGGCAACCAGGCGAAAGGAGATGACCCTTGGTGGCACAGCTGAGGCCCAAACCTCTCCTTGACAGCCAGAAGGAGTATCTCTCAGCCTGCCTGGCAGCACACAATGTGTGACTGCTTCTGCAAAGTTCTGTTTTTACCGTCTGTGGCCGAACCCGGTCGGGGCTGATTTTATTCAAGTGACAGGAGAGCTCTCTCTGGTGCGACTGACAGCGAGTGACGGGGGCATCTTGCCCTGTTCAGTTTTGTTATGTAATTAAGCAAATTTGCATGAAATCAATCATGGAATCGTCAAAAGTATCGCAGCTCCTTGATCTAAGTATCGAAACCAAATACTTTCTTTACATGGCTGACCTTTGTCAGCTCCATGTAAATTGAACTGATGATGAGTCATTGAGCTAGCAAATTAGCTCCTCGTGGTTGTCGACAGGGTCGGCAGGAAATCTGTGGCATTTGCAACGGCAGCAACGACAACCAAAACTGAGCAGATCTTTTAGGGACCACATTATTACACACTTGCTGCATGCAGCCTTCGTCTTGAATAACACTCGGATATCCCGACAAGTGGAGGGGGAAGGAAAGCATAATGCTGTTGTTTGTATAGATGCTTGCTGAAAACATTAATCCATTTATACACAATCTAAAGCTGTTTTTTTTTTCTTTGCTTCCAAAATGATGCTGTGCTCCATATTGATTCTGGAGATGCAACACAGCTGGACTGTAGTTTAACAATAAGCCACATGCTTCCTGTGCAGACTGTCCTGGGCCCATTCCGCACACACTGGATAAGGCACTTTGAGTGTGCTTTTGCAGCTGGATTTTCCTGTGCAGAACAGGAAAATCTACTTTAAAAGTGCACTGAAAGCACATTATCTAGCGTGTGTAGAATGGCCCCTGGATTCTGTTCCCTGTATATCCAGTGAATGATGTAATGCAAAGAATTGCATGCTGTTTATCTCTTCTTTGCTCATGTGCATTTTTAATGCATTCTTTAAAGGACTCGACCCTGACTGCTTCCTGCACCTGTGAGGTCAGTTGCATCTATTCATGAAGTTATGCGAGAAACAACATAATCGGTTTGAGTCATGCAGAGACACTAATGGCACATAAAAGGTAAAGGTATCCCCTGTGCAAGCACCGAGTCATGTCTGACCCTTGGGGTGAGGCCCTCCAGCGTTTTCATGGCAGACTCATTAGGGGTGGTTTGCCAGTGCCTTCCCCAGTCATGACCGTTTACCCCCCAGCAAGCTGGGTACTCATTTTACCGACCTCGGAAGGATGGAAGGCTGAGTCAACCTTGAGCCGGCTGCTGGGACTGAACTCCCAGCCTCATGGGCAAAGCTTTCAGACGGCTGTCTTACCACTCTGCACCACAAGAGGCTCATTAATGGCACATAGTGACATCCAAATAGTAAGTCTCAACAAAAAAAAATCTTGATGAGATTTTTTTAAAGTAAACAATGTTCCTTCAAAAATGGATATGGAAATGGTACCTGTGGAAAGTAAAGGTTCTTATACAATTAGACACATCTAATTTTCTTAGTGTCATCTGAATTTCTCACTAAATGATTGGCTACCTGATTGGCAAGCAAGAAATGACAGGTGAGCAAACATAACTAGTTCTCCAGTGAATGATTTCACATAGTTAATGCCTACCAGAGACACTAGAGAGATGCTACCAGACACGGTAGATCATACTAACCTTGACAGACCAATGGTCAAAGGCAATTTCATGTGCAAAAGGGAAGAACAATGGTTAATGAGGATATTTATCTTGGAATGAAGAAAGGAATATGAATGGAAGGCTTAGGTCCCACAGGATATTTCCACAGGCAGAAGGATATGTGCTTGCAGAATGCTTATGTCATGTCAGGTTTCTTATTGTCAAAAGATGAGGATCGGGCCCTTGTGCCATTTTTAAACAGCCAAATTCACCTGGAAATTGTTCTTAGCATCCCACAAGTCAGACCTGTGGACATTAACATCTAGGGTGGCCATTTGATTCTCTTCTGGATCTTAATAGCTTAATATATATTGAACCCTTACTTATTGAATAATCAGGGGGGGGGGCTGAAAATGCAAAGAGATCAAAGTCTTAGACAAGTCAGTAATAGGCCGTATCCTAGAAACTCATGACATTCTGAATTAGGGTTCTAATCTCAGATATAGGTCCTGACTCTTGTTCTGGTCCAGCAGCTACCATCCAGCCTGGTTTTCAGTGCTCAGGGCTGGCTTTATGAAGTCCTTCCCCACTTTTGCCAGTATTTACATGCTTCCTTTTCATGCAGTGTATCAGTAAGCAAGGAAGTGAGCTGGTGCTCATTGTAGATTAATAAATTGCTTGATTTTAAAACAGTGGCCATTTCCGCATGGAGGGGTAAAATGTGAGTGGCTTCTTGCCTACAAACGCAGGATGGTAAATCACATGTTTGCGGCCCTCCTCATGGGGAGACCCCTTTGGCATTTTCCCTCTGTCCCCTCATGGCTTTTTGCCTCCTGATGAGGCTGCAAGAGAAAGCAACATGAACTTCTTCCTGCACTCTTTGGCTAGTCAATCACAGCAAGCCACCAATCACAACGCAGCAGTTCTCTCGTGGATTGAACATTTCTCCTCCAGCCCCAAAATTATTTTAAAAGAATAAAAGGACTTCCATGTCACTATGCAGTAATGCCACACCACAGATGTATTTTTTTTAATAGAAATCAACTTTCTTTACATGAAAGAAACAGAACAATATAGCATTCCCCTTCCCTTTTGGAATTCTTTTTCACTTTATTTCTGTCTGAGTGGATTTCTGAGACCCCGAACATGATAACTGGAGCCCAAAAAGACATTTTGTGCTAATGATTGGCTTTAAAACAAGGTCCTTGGGCCCCTGTATGATTGGGAGAAAACAGCCAGATGACCTGCCTCCCCCCTCTTTCCCAGAATATTTCCCAATTCCAGAAAATGCTACAGGCCTACCCCAGTTGTTAGAAAGCTACACAGGTAACTGAAGCCCAAAAAGACATTCTGTGCTAATGGTTGTGCTAATGGTGCTCAGCCCCCTGTATGATAAGGAGAAAGCTGCTGGATCACTTCTTCCCTTCCCAGCCTCCAGAAAACAGAAATGGGGCTGTGTTTTGCCTGCCAAATCAAAAAAGAAATGTTGGACACTTTACAGAAAATTTTATTTCACCTTTGACAATGTAGCTTTGCAGTTGTGCTGCAACACGGACCGCCATTTTTTAAAAAAGAAGAGTTGGTTCTTATATGCCGCTTTTCTCTACCTGAAGGAGTCTCAAAGCGGCTTACATTTGCCTTCCCTTTCCTCTCCCCACAACAGACACCCTGTGAGGTGGGTGAGGCTGAGAGAGCCCTGAGATTACTAAACTTCCAATAGAAGAAGTTAGTTCTTATGCCGCTTTTCTCTATCCGAAAGAGTCTCAAAGTGGCTTACAACAGATTAGAAGCCGCTGCTCTAACCCACTACTCCAAGTTGGCTGATGTTTTTTTACCAAT
The DNA here is from genome assembly GCF_049243985.1 of Paroedura picta. Taxonomy (NCBI): domain Eukaryota; kingdom Metazoa; phylum Chordata; class Lepidosauria; order Squamata; family Gekkonidae; genus Paroedura; species Paroedura picta. The sequence goes on from NC_135370.1 coordinate 163,948,076, forward strand.
CCTGAGGTGTATTGGAAGGGCAGGATAGAAATATAAAGATTTTTTTTTTAAGGTTTGTTTTAAGCAACGGAATTTGTGATTACCACTGTGGGATGGTAGGTGAATTCCCTCCAGGCCAGGCTGGATTCTGAAGATTTTTGATGGGGGGATCACCGGGGCATGAAATTGAGGTTACTGTAGGTGGGCAGGTAGTTGTGAGTTCCTGCATTGTGCAGAGGATTGGACTAGATGACCCTGGAGGTAACTTCCAACTCTACGATTCTATGATTGTATGGAAATTGAGCATTTTTTTTCCTCTCCAGCTAAATCGCCTCCTTACTTACCGACACATTGCAACCAAATGCCTGTCTTCTCACCCCTCTAGGGGGACTTTACATAATTGTGCTGGTCTTCTGAATCGATTTTGCTTGAGTGCCAATATGTTAGCCAACTCTGTTGTTCCTTCTAATTGTTGGCATGTGCTTTTGAATTATGCTTGTCCATCTGTTATTTGTCCTTTTCATGGTGCATTCTGCCCATTTCATTTGTTCCTCTTGGTTTTCCTCAACATTCGTTTCTCCCCCGCCCCCAACCCTCCCAACACCAAAAAGTCTACCGATGTTAAAGTTGCTTAGGAATTTGTTTCCATCCAGGATCTTTGAATCTCTATACTGTCCTGGCCCCTAGAGGTAAGTAGTTCAGTGTAATAATGTTCAACTCTGTATTTAAATGGTCTTCTGGAAATTCCATTTAGAATCTTGTAATTGATGCTTCACATGGAAGGACAAAGCCATTTAGAAGGGGGGGGGATGCTATGTTCATGGCGTGGGGCCACAGACCTGTTCCCCAGAGACTGAGGATATGACCACTGTATGAGGAGAGCAGGAGATGAACCTGCAGATGTAGCCACCCATTCCATACATGTTAGCCAACTCTGGAGTAGATGTTTCTATTCCACACAGGAAAATCCAGCTGTTGATGCACATTAAAAGTGCATTAGCCAAAATGTGCAGAATGATTGATGACTGAAGTTTGATGAGGTGATGTAGGATGGGATGTACAGGATGGGATGTAAGGAAGGATGGAATGTAAAGGAACATGGTTAACTGAACTGCACCACTGGATGACCACAATGGGCTGGCCCACAGACTTCCACTCCTTTGCAGGGGTGATGTCTGGCATTGTGCCCTTCCAGAATGACAACTGTGTTATTTCTGCAGTCTATTACCTGTACACCAGAGGACTGGCTTCTGGATGGCTACCTGGCAATGCTAATATTTGGGCAGGGAGGGGGCCGCTGAGATATCTCTACCATGCTACTCTGCTTGACTGTGGTCTTCAGCTCTTTGTTGACTTTTTAGGTTCACCTAGACCTACCTTGTTATGACTTCTGGTTGGATCTCTCCAGCTTGCCCCTCTCCCTCCACAGGCATTTGGTCTGATAATCCTTCTATCAAGCAGAATCTCTTACTGCTGCCCAAGATTCCCAGATGCCTCCAGTTCATACCTTGAGACTATCCCTACCCAATGGAAAGTGTTTCAGCAGCTGATTTGAAAATACCCTTAAATCCCTGGCAAGGTCAGGATCCAAAATAACTCAGGCATCGAGGTGAGCAATGCATATTTGTGAACAGTGCAAGGGCAATGAGCACAAGAAGGCTGGGAGTGTCCAATTCAGATGGATCCTCAGAATCACACAGGAGACAGCTGAGGTATTATTTGGGCTGAAGAACCTGTTAGGGGATAAACTTCTGCCCTAGAAGAAATACTAAGGTCCAGCTGTGTTTTACAGAGTAGCCAAACAGTTATCACGGAAGGTCTACATACAAGGCATAGAAGCAAAGTGTCACATTTCTACAGTTGCCCAGAAAACAGAGTCTTTGACTTGATGCAAAAGATGAATTTATTCTAAAGCAAGAAAGTTAACCCAACAAATACCTTGCCGGAACTGAGACAAAATAGAACAGGCACAACATGTAACTACTTCACCTGCACCCCTTCCTGTGAGAATCTGACAAAGGCAGGAGATCTTCAAAGGGAACAGACCAGGCAGATACTGAGGTGCTCAAAGCCAATGGTGCTGCATTCCCGAGGCAGGGAAGATGGAGGGAGGGGGAAGGTGTGAAAGGGAGAAGGAAGGGAAGGAAGTTGGATATAATAAATTCTCTGAATCTCCATATCAGATTGTTACCATATATTATCTGTATCTTTCTCCTGTTTCCTGTAAATCGTCCTGAGCCTTTGGGGAGGGTGGTATATAAATATAAATAAATAAAAATAAAAAAAAAAGATCTACACATCAAATAGGATCAAAACAAATGGCAGAAGCACAACATTCTGACATATAGTCTCCAAGAGATACTGTACCACAATCCTAAATTGTATTGGGCCCCTGTGCACTTGAGAAATTACTTGAACTCAAGATCCTGGATTTCATTTGTCCATTGGATTGAGGATGGACTTGTGGAAAGATAAACTCGCCTTCAGAACATTGGCAGATGTACTGATACGGTTACCTTCAATTGGCGATAAAACTCATAGGGCCTTTTCGCACAGGGATCTTTGTTGCAAATTGTTTGCGGAATGAAAAATCGCCATTTAAAATAGTGGAATTCGTCGTTATGCATACCTGCCTTTGTAGTGGAATCAGTTGCGTTTTTTAGCGTTTCCCACAGGCTTCCGGTCTCGGCAGAAATCGCTAGAAAGGAAGCGCTATTGCCAAGCTCGTCCCGCCCCTGGCCGTCAAGCAGCCAATGGGCAGCCGTTAGCATGCTCCCAAACAGCCCCTTTCCCTTTAAGAAAGGTTTTTAAAAAAAAAAACGACCCATAGCAACGAATCTAGGTAGATTCGTTGCTACGGAGAGACCCATCCAGCTGCCTAATGTGAGCTGTCGTTTGATTGTATGATCGTTTGCACGCTGCCTCGAGTGATAAAAAAAAAAATCCCCCCCCCCTCTCACGGGCCCGATTTTCGGCTGAATTTATTTGTAAAAAATAAAGGGACTTTATTTCAGCAAACGGGCTTTTCAGTGGTTTGTGCTTAGTGACTAAAGGTGAAGGACTGAAGCCAGGGAAGCCTCTAAACAGAAAGAGGCTCGCCGGTGCGTTTATCCCCGCTCGCTCGGAGAAAAAAAAATGGCGATCGCTTCGCCGGAAGTTTGGAGGAGAGAGCCAGGGGGAGGGACTTTGAAGAACCAGCAACAATGGTAACGCACAGGTCTTTAGCGCTACTGTTGCAGATTGGTTGCAGGAGTGTATCGCTATCCGGAGGGTGAATCCACTTTTCTGGATTCCCCTGAAAGCGCCACAACGAAGCGCTTTTTGCTGATTGGTTTCAGGATTGTTGCAGATTGTCTACGATGTCGTGGGTTATGGCAAATTAGTAGCGTTTCCAAATAGCAACCATTCTGCTACTTTGAAGCCGTGCGAAATGGCCCATAGAGTTGTCAATGGCAAGTGGTAAATGATGGGGCCAAGGCAAAAGCAGGAGGCCAGTATTGCACAGCCTAAGAAGGTGGTAGAAAAGAACACAGTGACCAATCAAGAACAACAGGCATGGATGATGATGTCACTTCCGGTGCACACCAGAAGTGACATCACGACATCACTGGCAGCATCACTGTGAAGGAACTGGCAACCTCACAGGGGCTGTGTGAAGATGAGCAAGTACAAAAAAGCTGATTGTGTTGTATTACATAGAAAGGAAGACATACAGGAAAAACAACCTGTCAAACACCCAAGAAATGATTCATGAACTCTCAGGTCTCTGTTCACATATGGGAAGCAGGATGCAAGCCAAAGGGGTGTATGTTTGAGCATTCATAGAATACTCTGATGTCATCCACTACCTTCTGCTGGCCAATAGTTTTGAAAGTCCATTATTTGCTAAATTTCCCTTCCCTTGCCACTAACAAAGATCAGGGAGACATGAAGAAGAGTTGGCTTTTATACTTTTCTCCAAGGAGTTTCAAAGGGGCTTACAATCCCTACCCCACAAGAGGCATAGAGTTCTGAGAGAACTGTGACTGGCCCCAGGTTCCTCAGCAGGCTCCATGTGGAGGGAAAGTGAGGTATTCAAACCCAGTTCTCCAGATTAGAATCCACTTAGCCACCACACCATGCTGGTTCTCCGTGGAATGGGACTGGGTATCTGTGTGGGAGAAGGAAGTGTAATTCCATAACTGCACTGATGAAACAAGGAAGAGTTAATATAAGCAAAATATCTAGAAGTATTATCTGAATACAGTATTTGCAGGGCAGGGGGAGAGTGATCGGGTGTACAGAGAACACAGACACAGTATTTATGGCAAGAAACGGCCACAGCTTTTATTGTCATGTAATTGAGCATAGGCAAACTCTGAGCAGATCAAAACCATCCCCCCCCTCCCCCCCGGACCAAGGATGGTACAGAAGGGATACCAACAGCAGTCCTGCCTGTGGAGTCTCAACGATGCACTGGTCAAGCTCCCACTACCCTTCAGGCCTGCTGGAAACCCAGGAAGGCAAAGCCTAGGAGAAGCCCCACTGGTGTCAGCGTCTATTAGAGCCACTCCCAGCCACCCGCCTTGCCAGGAAGCCATTCCCCACCCCTGGGGGGATGCTGCTGCCCAGCATGTACCCAGCCTCTTAAGGAGGCCCCCAATCCTGGTGGAACCCAGCACACAGGCACGACTCCCCCCCCCCCCCCCATAATCGTCCGCCCAAAATATAACGGCCAGCTGTGACAGTGAAGAAAAAAAACCCATAGCAGACACAAAAACCACCACAATTAAAAAAGGGAAAGGAGGGTGCGGAAGCAGGCACAGGTGCTGTAAGGAGCCAGAGGCTGCTTGCCCAATCCAGCTTCCCTTTTTAAGCCGGACCTGGCTTTGTGGCCTGCCCCTTACGTGGGAAATTCCGTGCCTTGCAGCAGCTTGCTCACACCAAATGGGGCTTTGGGCAGGAACAAGCTGTTTTCCTTCCATGCCGTGCTCCCACGCCTAGGCAAATGCAGCTGGAAGAATGATGGCATCGGCCGAGCTTACTAACGGAAGGTGTCTTTTAAAGTAAACATACAAAAAGTTATTTTAAAATAATTGCATACATACCTGTAAGTTGTGTGTGAATTTAATACGACTCAGTTTATTTCTTTATGACAGGAGGTGGAAGGTGGCTAGTCTTCGATCCAGGCACATAGGGTAGGGGTAGTCAATCTGTGGTCCTCCAGATGTTCATGCCGGCAGGGGCTCATGGGAATTGTAGTCCATGAACATCTGGAGGACCACAGATTGACTACCCCTGATATAGGGTATGCTTTATATGTGTGTTATTCCCAAGAATGAGCGTTATGTGAGGCAAAATGAATGGCAGGACAACCCAGCATTCACTGACCCAGGCCCATTATGCACGGGGGCGATAGTGCACATTCAGGGTGGAATGGCGGCAACTAAAATCACCGATAACGCACAGAGCCGGCTGCAACCGGCCGCAGATTCGGTGCATGCCGCTGAAAAAGCCGCGTCGGCGAAACACGGAAGAAAGCGCAGCTTCCGGGTGACCGGGGCGCAACCAGAAGCGGTGCCAGGGTCGCTGTGTGCATAATCGGTTACTCTGGGTTTTGCCGCCGTTGCGTCCCATCCCGTGCATAAGTGGTTTGCTTCGCTTCTTCCCCCTCCGCATTTTCCATGTGATCCGAAATCGCCGTTTCGGCAGCCGTGCATAATGGGCCACAGTGGCATAAGCATTGTATACTAAAAAAAAACCCCAGGAAACACAATCTGTTAGAAGCTAAGCTTTACTGTTGAAAAGGAAGATGCTAGGATGTATGGCCTGTGTGGAAGCCATGCCCATCTGAACCTGATTCCCAGACCTTCAGCCCAGGTTTTCTTGAAGCTCTCATTACTTAATGTTACTTTGGTGTTATTGCTCATATTTCAAGGCTAAGACTGGATGGTTGAGATCTGGCTGAAATGATGTCACATATGGGAGATAGAGATGCAAGGTCCCACCCTGGTTTTACAACTCATCTCCAGGCAACAAAAAATCAGTTTCCCTGGAGAAAATGGCTGCTTTGGAGGGTGGACTCCATAGCATTATACTCTACTGAGGACCCTCCTTGCCCCAAATCCCGTTCACTCCCAGCTCCATCCCCAAAGTCCCCATGTATTTTCCAACTCAAAGCTGACAATGGGGGAGGATTTGGGGTATATGGTGAGAAGTCTTGGGAGAGGTCCCAAGGAAACATTTAACTTCCTCGAGATTCTGCCATCAATATGAACACTAGGTTATATTTACCAGGGAAGGGAAGAAAGGGAGTGTGATTTGCAAGTTTTCATTGGCTTAAGGGATGCTTTCTGTGGGTCTGCTCAAAATCCTACAGAGGACTTACTTCCAGGAAAGTGTTCTTAGGAAGGCACCACTGAAGTTTTTCCTTTTCAGAGATACCAATGGTGGAGGCAGACTATGAGGAAAAGAGTAAGGAAAGAGGGAAGATAAAACAATTTTTAACCCAGGAATTTGCACATGCCCAATGAGCACCATTCTTGTCCAAGGTATGACAGACAGGTGCAAATATGTTCACAAACATAGCAGGCCGACAGTAGTGCAATTTAAGGCACCAAATTCACCAAGTCCTTAAAACGAGCTTCTTTGCTGTCCTTGTCCATTACCAGCTCTTTTGATTTCTAAAGATTGGGGTTTCTGGATAATTGGTAAAGTGTGCTGCAAAAGGGGGGGGGGGTGTTTATCCTCTCTTTTAAAAACAAAAAGACCACAAAACTTTTTTAAACTGACTTTCAGCAGAGTTTTGATCATACGAATAGAGCAAGAAACAGAAAAGTGGGTATGACTTATGTTGTTTTCAAACTTAAAGCCATTACGAGTTCTGTTCAAAATCAAGTTCAGCTCCTACCATTAAACCAAAGCAATGCATGGACAATTGTAACAGGGGTGTCTCATTTGTTTGTTTATTTATACATATCCTGCTTTTTTGTTTCCTCGGGAAGGACCCAAAGAAACTCATATAATTCTCCTCTCCTCCATTTGACCTTCAATACAACCCAATACAAACTCCATTTGATCTTCCATACAACTCCTCAATACACCCCATTAAATCTCAAGTACAACCCGCCCCCCCCCCCCGATAAAGAATAAAAAAGCAAAGCATGTGATTGGCACAAAGTCACCCAGCCAGTGGCCATGGCCAAGTGGGAATTTGGACCTGGGTCGCCGAGATTTCAGTCCGACACCTGAACTGCAACACCGCAGTGACCAAAGGTGTCCTTTAATAATCTTCCGTGATACCATAACACTTGCATGACTATTCTGCCATTATAAAGAGATGCCATTTTAAAAGTTTTCAGAGCACGGGAAGAAAGGAAAGGAGAAAATAGAAACGTAAATACCTTTCCTGATGGTAGCACCACTGGGAAGGTGAAACAGAATACATCCTAAGCACCTTTCTGGCTGGAAGAAAGAGGTTTGAGGATGGGCCAGAATGACACATCCATCCAATTCCTTCTGATTTCAATATTGATCATAAAAAGGGGTCTTTTTAGTAGCACGCTAATGCTGCAAATTTCAAATCAATGGCCTCGTCTAACCGACTGAAGATTGACCATTGGTTCTAATGCAGCCGGGGGATCATTAAATCAGAGCTCATTGTCATTCCGGTGATACATCATTTGGTGATTTGACATCACATGGAAGAATGTCTGACTATGAAGGCACTAATCAGCTAATGTGCGTGCACCTCATTATAACACACGCACCATCGCTGTACAATTAGGACTCCATTGTCTCTGCAAGTTGCTACTCCATGGAAACACTATCCGCAGCCTTTCCGTATGGGAGGTCAATTGCAAGGCGTTATCTTTAGGATCCAGCATTAGCGGTGGCAACTTTAAATTGCAAACAAAGCAGTGTTTGGAAATTAAAACAGAAGTTGTCATCCTTAACCTCCTTAGTTTGAAGGAAACCTAAAGGAAGAAGATAGATGCGACTTCTGAGCAAACATGGATGGGTTCAGCTGTAAGAACTAGTACCAGTATGGTGTATTTATCCTTGTGCCTGGCAAATGGAGAACTAGTTAGCGGGAAAGTCAATGTACAATGTACAATGAGGTTAACCAGCCATCAGCAACGTGTAGATATGTAAGGTATTTTATCGGCAGCACTATGCAAGCAAGGAAAGAAAATGTCAGTTTTGTATTATGGACCGGAGAGTCTATTTTCATTCCTGAGAGCCACACACAATTACAAGATTCGACTTTTCAAACAGGGGATTAATAAGAGGACCCACTCTTTTAAATCGGGCAACCTTTTGAGAGAGCTCAGTCCCACTGCTATTGTCTTCAGGCTTTCCCCTCCTCTCTGTGGACTTAAATTTAAAACAAAGCCAAAAGACGACATCCCCAATTTGAAATATACGTTCGCGTCCACAGGCAAAGCATACATCGCCAAGCCAAGTGGGGGGGGGAGGGAAGTCTCCTTCTCCCCCCCCCCAAAAAAAAACCCCTGGTTACTTAATACACTAAACTTCAGGTTCTGGGCTGTATTATGTGAAATGGCTTGAAACAGGAGGCAGCTGCCAAGAAACATCACTGCTTCTTTGCTCAAGAGAGACGAGGGAAGGAAGAGTTGGGGGGGGGGATTCCCTCGATGGATCCCACAATAGCATGTCTTTCATTATTGCCCTGTGTCACGGCACTGTGTAATATTCATTGTGCATGCATAGTAAATTCCTATTTACCTGGCAGTTCCTTTGATAAGTCAGTCTCTTCTCCCGCTTTACGTCCACGCAGCATGGAACACTGAAATCTTTCTCTCTCTCTCTCTCTCTCTCTCTTTTTTTTTTCCTTTTCGCCTATAATTCTTATTAAGGTGATACCTTTTCTGAATAAGAAAGCACACAGTTCCAAAGCAGGCATCCTCTAGGGGTTTTAAGGGCCATTGTTTTTATTGTTTGGCTTTTTATTCATCCCACCCCGCTGCGTTTTAATGCTATAGTGACTTCTCTGTGTATACAGCTCTCATATTGAAATGTCTGCTGCAGATATATGCAATATTAAAGAGTGCTTATGAATTTTTGACATCTAATTAGTTGCTACCCAGTTAACATGTCAAGACTCAGAGGGATTAGGGAGTCAGCCCTTTCTGAATAAGTTAAAGCTAGGCCCTGTCCTTTTCATGTATTATTCTTTAATGTAGGTGGTGATTATTTTGCTGTGATTAATTGATGAAGCTCATTGGTCTGGCAAGTGTTACAGGATTCACCATTCCTCACTTTTATTTCTCTCTGTAGGGCTTTCCTCCTCATTTGAAAGAAATTGGTTCTATCTGGTACGTGAAGCCTCTCTTCCCCCCCCTCCCTTCCTCCCCTGATGGTCTTGCATTTTGCCATTTCTTTCAAGATATTATCAAGTTAATATTCTGTCTTTCAGACTGTTGCCGAAGTTAATTATCTTTTTTCGAGGAGGGGAATTCGACAAAAAAAAACAAAAACTGGAATTCGGGAAGATTTCGTTCTGCCGACTTCTCTCTCTGCCTCTACCTGTTCTTAATATCCCTTACTGATTCGGGGCCCAAAACGGCAGACTTTGAACAACCCAAAGCTTTTTTACAAAGTTCCTCTAGCCATTAATCTTGTAGGAGGTTAAAGCATTTGCTTTTAAACTCCCTCCACGCCCTCATTTAAATACTCACACACATACACACACACACACACATTTTATTGTTGATATCGTCATGCGAATTTTACTTTCCCTTTCAGATATCGATATGTTGGGAAACCT